>NC_064812.1:31080792-31380792 GCF_023721935.1 Panthera uncia
TATATATATATATATATATATATATATATATATATAGGCAAGGCACTCACCCAGGAACCCTGTTGTACTTCAAGATGGTTGCTGTCTCATTCTAAGCCTCAACTCATGAAGTCTTTCATTCCTTTTATGAGGCAAGAGAAAGTAGCCCTCCCTTAATCTCCACCACAATAAGAAACCTGTTCCTTGTCTTAGCAGAAACTATAGCCCAGACCTTAAATATCTCTTCTTACTGTGTATGCAGAGGAACCAACATGGGGGATCAATGGCCATGGGAGGCTATAGACTTAGATCCTAGCAAACGTTATAATGGAACAGTGCTATTATCGGACTTTGGCTCCTCAAAACTTCAATTATTGGGAAGAACTGCCTTGCCTGGTGGGGAAGAAAGTTCACCATCTCTGTTGGAAGCTTAGTGTGCCTAGGCCAAAGATTTTATAAGTCAACCCCCAGGAAACACAGTGGTGAGGGTCCCCAGATCACTTTGAACCAGATCCCCACCTCTTGTCTAATTTCTTTCATCTCCAAGGGGCCTGGGACAAGGTCAATGTAGTCATCAAATGGTAGGCCCCAGTATAGGTGGACTATACTGGATATGTGGAAGGACAGCCTATACAGTACTTCCCCCAGGCAGGTCAGGGCCATGTGTGCTGGGAACTATTCATCCATCTTTCTTCCTGCTTCCATTTGCCAGGGGGGGGATATTTGGGCATCCAAGTGTATGGGGACAAGGAGACTCAAAGGAAATGATGTGCCCTACAAATTGGCAATTGGAAAGATGATGAATGGCCTCGTGAGCATATAATCCAATATTATGGTCCCGCCACCTGAGCAGAAGATGAGACCTGGGACTACCACACTCCCATTTACATGCTAAACTGCATAATCAAACTACAAGCAGTTGTAGAAATTATAACCAATTATAATTATAACCAAACTGCTAGAGCTCTTAACTTACTAGCCAAGCAGCAAACCAAAATGTACAATTCTATCTATCAAAATCACTTGGCCTTAGATTACTTGCTTGTCTCTGAAGGAGGAGTTCGAGGAAAATTTAATCTGAGCAACTGCTTCCTACAGATAGATGATCAAGGAAAAGTCATAGAAGAGATCACAGATCGAATGAGAAAGGTTTCTCATGTCCCAGTCCAGACCTGGAAAGGTTGGGACTCTGGGGAGTTATTTAGAGGTTGATTTTCAACTCTTGGGAGACTCAAGATCAAAATCATGGAAATTATCCTCTTGATTTTGGGAGCTTGCTTAATCCTACCTTGCCTAACTCTCCTGGTTATACAGTCCATCTCCAGCCTCATTGAGAAAATGTTCAAAAGGAAAACGGCCACGCATGTGATGATGTTATGGAAATATAAACCTCTGAACCACGATGATGCTCTTTGACCCAAAATTGGAGGGTCCGAGCATCCAAGGGGGGAATGTGGTGGAATCCCCTAAGGAATGTGGTGAGAAAAACAAACAAACAAACAAACAAACAAACAAACATCAAGACAAGGGAAGGCAACCTGACTATGTGCTCATAGGTGACATTTCTCACGACTCTAACATAGACCACCCAATCAGACTGTTTGTCTGTATGTTACCATGTATAGGAGACAAAGAAGTAGAAATTGTATAAAAGGCTACATCCCACTGTGTTCGGGACTCAGTTTTTTTGGGTATGAACCCACTGAGCCCGTGCTGGCATGAATAAAGCTGCTTCCTGGACAAAAAGCCTTGGTGTCCTGTCTCTCTGTGCAGGAATCCAGCCATATTATTGCTTTACATTCCTTATAAAGACCCACATCAATTACAACTACAGAATATCACCAAGTTATGATCACTGTCAAAAATTAACACCTCTGGTGAAATCATTTTCTTGAGATCAGGGTACACTGAATTCTGATTATATGAATTCCTTTACAGTCCCCCAGTTGGTTCAAAATCTGTCAGTGACAAGGCACCTGGGCAGCTCAGTCCGTTGGTTCAGCACCCAACTCTTGATTCCAGCTCAGGTCATGATCTCACAGTTTGTGAGATCAAACCCCACGTTGGGCTCTGCACTGTCAGTGCAGAGCCTGCATAGGATTCTCTCTCCCTCTCACTCTGTTTATTTATTTTTGGAAGAGGGGAAGGGGCAAACACTAAAAAAAAAAAAAAAAATCAGTCAGTGATGCACATTTACAAATCTGAAAGTGGCTTTTGATCCTGTCCATTTTAATAGATTCTATAAGCTATACACTCCTACTTTTACTGTAACACTTATTAAAAAAAATAATACAAGTCTATTGTGTAGTTTATGCCTTATAGGGCTGATAAACATAGGGCCCATATTTTCATAGGTGGCTTCATAGAAACTGAGCAATTCCCTGGAATTGCACGCAAAATTTGACCTGTGTGTGTATTCTTCTGTGGAGCATTTTGTTAGATTTTATCAGATTTCAAAAAAGATCTTTGACACAGAATTGAGCAAACCCTGGCTTACTTAAACCGAGTTTGGGTGAGTGACAAGCAACAATCTTGTGTTTCCCTCCTGTGTTGGTCCTGGTGGGCCTGTGATTTATAAGGTTGTTGCACGTGCACAGCATTAATCTGTCACCTACTTCACCTCATGACAGAACTTATCTTCCTCCTTGTCAATCCTTCTCACTATAAATGGCCTGGTGAAACCACGTCTATAATCTTACAGCTTGGGTGAACTTTCACCCTGGTTGACCTGGAACAATCCTATTTTACACTAGCACCAGTCCAATTATTAAGAGCACCAATTTCACTCTCAACACTGTCCCAGTTTGAATAATATCATTATTATAAACACAGCTCAAGAATGGCTGAGAAAGAGACTGACCTTTGATATGCTACCTTCATCCCTTAGAAAAATAAATAAATTGCAGTCAACTTCCAAAACAGCTCATCTTGCCAGGAGCCAAGAGAAGAGCAGCAGCCAACCTTACCAAACTTCAGTAAGTTCTCACTGCACACAGGGGCTACAGACCCCTCCAGGAGATGTTTACACAGGAGGCAGAATGCATTGGGGTCATTGGGAAGAAGCCATTCTCCACACTGCAGATTCTAGAAGAAAGTAGCAGTTCTAGGACAGCATGATGAATGATCACTTGCCCTGACATTGCCCTTTTGTTGGCCAAGCCACCTGACCTCTGAACGAAAACAACTACTTTTAGAATCCAGATTCCCAGAATTCTTGGTAGCTTGTCCAGATCCCAAAGCTAACTTCATAATTCCCAGGAAGAAAACATGCTGTGAAAATTCCTGAAGTACCACCAGTAGTCAGCCCTAGATGCACACATTAAATGAAAAAATATCTACTATATTTTCCATGCCATTCTTTTGGGACAGTAAAAATGCATGAATGTGAGAATGGAAGCATAATGGATGTGACATTATAAGATATTATTACACTATAAACTATTATCTTGCACAAAATGTTACATTATAAGATATCAAATGAAAACACAGCATTGTTTTGATTAGTATATTGAATGAGGCCACAAAAATGAATTAATTTCTACCTTAGTGATGTGGGACTCAGTTATAGGAAATTCTTCAAAAAACATAGTTCATCCTAAGTTTCAAACTTGTCCACAAAAATACTAAATATAGTGAAGTGGTGATAAATATGAATAAGAAGAACATAAAGATAGAAACTTTTATATCCAAATTTAGAATGATGTAAAACATTATATGCTATTTCTGAAGATTCTGTCATGTGAACATCTTCTCAAAATAAATTATTTTCTTGTAAAAAAAAATAGCTAGAGCTGTAATTAAATTGAATTAATGTGGACATGTGATGCCAGTGAGGGTTAGGTAAATATCACTGGAATCCATCGGGCTTCAGGAATAAAAATCCTCTTGCTGAAAGTATTTTATTAAGGGAAGAAAACCATTCAATTTTATCCTCTCCAAGGAGAAAAATCCTAAAACACAGTCCTAAGACCCATCCTTCAAAGAAGTCTAACAGAAACTACATTCTGGTAAGAGTGCTGACGGTCTCACTGAACATGCTTGTGCTGTTGAGATTTCTCCTATAACTTGGAATGTTAAGTGCAGCCGGAACTGGCCCCCAGACATGCTCTTTGCTCGAGAATCCAATCTCACCAGGTGAAGTAAAACCCAGTCGTCAGTCAACATTCAAGGGATGGGGGTTTTCATCTGACATAAGAACATGATTTGTAGAACATGAGCTGGGAACACAGTTTAACCCAGTTCCCACTGAAAGCCTAAATCCAAATGAATCCCTCTGGGGTTTTATGTGCCTTGTACAATAGAAGTTGTGTCAAGCTACAAGAAGACTATGATGTGAAGGGCTGTGTGGATGCCACCCCACAGCAGTAAAGCTAGTGCCCAAAACTGGAAATGTTGCAGAATGAAACCATATCCTGCCTGGGCTTCCAGTCCTCATTTAAACCCAATCATGCCTGGTTTGGCCATTTGAAGCTATTCCAAAAGACCTACTATTCTATCAATAAGAATGTAGACGCTGTTATTTACAAATGCTACCTACAAACTCATTAGCTCTTTTTCCTTCCACGTGCTTCCATCCTATTAGGCTATCCTGCTTCTTCTGTTAACATGAACCAGTGTCTCTGTTAAGTATGGTAGGTTAAGGGAGGGATGTCTTACTTGGCCAATCTTCTCACCACTGAGCTTGCCCCAGCCCATCATTGTGAGTCCCTGAAATGCCAAAGCAAGGAATGCTTCTGATTCCACCTCAGAGTCATGCCTAGTCTCTAGTTGTTCAACAAGATAGGATTTGTATGTATCTTCAGCCAAAGTTTTTGTCAATGAATTAGCCTGACACAAGCATGGCACCCATGGAAACTGGATATATCTGTGTTCTTTCTTTGTCTAAGTACTAGCTTTTCTATGTTCTATAAAACTTAGGAAGTATTAGGAACCCAGTGATTGCATGAGGAATATACCTTTCCCCAGTTTTAGGTGGTTATGAGCTGGCACCGGAATATTTCAAGCTATCTAGAAAACATATTAAACAATGTAGTTTTAAAACACATTATGTAAAAAAGTGGTAACCCCATTGGTGAACAGTTGTTGATAGTGCAAGTGGGCATTTATTCATTTCAAATATCTAGGAATTCAACATATAGCTATCTAAGTAGGTACCAAGTATAAACATTTATATAGGCATATCTTTCCTTCACATTGATTGAAATTTGCTTCCTTAGTTTTTCCATACCCTATTGTAAATTGAGAAGAATTTTCTTTTCATTTTAGTTTCCTTTCTACCATAATATGCTGGTTAGTTTTATGTGTCAATTTGACTGGGCCACAGGATGCCCAGATATTTATAGTCTGTGTCTGTGAAGATGTTTTGGGGTGAGATTAACATTTGAATTGTTAGACTCAGTAAAGCAAATTGCTCTCCCCAGTTTGGGTGGGTCTGATCCAATCAGTTGAAGACCCTCATAGAACAAAAGGCTGATACTTCCTATAGTAAGAGGGAACTCCTCCTACCCTGGATGCCTTAGAGTTAGGATATCTGGATTTTCCTGCCTTCAAACTCAAACTGAAACATCAACTCTTCTGGGTGTCAAACTTGCAGGCCATCCAACTGGGTCTTCTACTGTTATGTCTCTTGGTGGTCAGACCTTCACACTCAGACTAGAACTGGCTCTCCTGGGTCTCTAGTCTGCCAGCTACAGATCTTGGGACTTCTTAGCCTTCATAACAACGTGAGCCAATCTCTTATAATAAATCTCTTTCTATGTATTTATACATCCTGTTGGTTTTGGTTCTCTGGAGAACCCTAACACACATGAGAAAAACCACCAAATCACAAATCCACCAAATACTTAGACTTTAGAATCCAAGTCTAATCAAATGAATAAATATATTCATAAATATCTAGTAAGCCTAAAGTTGCTGCAGTGGACAAAGAAAAACACAAAACTTATAGTCTAGTGAAAGAAAAATGACTTATAATCTAGCTAAGAAAAGAAACATCTGGCTAAGAAAATAAGATGTATACACATGAAAAGCCAAGGCAAAATTAGATGATGAAATATAATCAAGTCATAGATGGTAAACAAAAGAAAGGGATTTACTTTAAGAAATAGCCTGGACTGGACAAAATTATGATTGGAGTACAAAATTTACTCATTTTATATATGCATTTAACATTTTCCATTTTATCCAAATTATTTCATGGCCTATACTTTGGGAACTTTAGTCATCTATAGTCTGTTACCTGTAAAAAATAGGAAAAGCAAGCCACGGTTTGGGAGAAAATAGTCTCAATACATACAAATACCAAAGGATTTGTTTCCAGAATATAGAAAGACTTTCTACATTCAGTAATATTAAGACAGACTATTGGTTTTAAAAATAGAAAAAACATTTTAACACGTCACAAAAGAAGATTTGCAAATGATCAAACATCATCAGTCATCAAGAAAATACAAATGAAAACCACAATGAGATATCACTATACATATACTTGAGTGGCTAAAATTTTAAAAGATTGTTAGCAAGGATATGTAGCTATTGGAAATCTCATACATTAATGGCAGGAATAGAAAATGGTGCCAACACTTTGGAAACACCTTGACATTTTCTTATAAACACCCACTTGTATAACTTCTCCGACTTATCTAAGAGAAGTGAAAATATAGGTCCACACAAAGTCTTGTCTTCAATATCCATAGCAGCCTCATATGCAAGAGCAAAAAACTGGAAACAACCCAAATGTCCATCAAAGAGTAAATAGAAATACAAGCTATGCAAACTATTCATGCAGTGTAATGCTACAAAGGGATGCAAAGAAATGAACTGCTTTGTTGCTGAACCACCAAAAAATTTATGCTGAGCAAATGAAGGTCAACAAAAATAAATACTAGTGTATAATTTCATTTTTATAAAACTCCAGGAAGATAAATCTAAATTACAGGTATAGAAGAAAGATCAGTGATTGTCTGGGACTAGTGGTAAAAGGTGGGGGGTGAGTGGAATGGAGTAGAAAAAAACCTTCAGAGGTGACAGAAATGTTTTGTATTTTGTTTTTGATGGTGCTAACATGAAATACACAGTTATCAAAACTCATCCAACTCTAAAATTACAATGGGTGCTTTTTATATGTAAATTATACCTCAATAAAGTTCAATTTAAAAATCCAAATTAAATCCAAATATGGTCTAATGTTCTTTCACTCAATAGCCACATGAAAGAGTCCTTCACCTCCTTTGAGTCTTTGTTCAAATGTTATCTTTTCAATAAGGACTTTCTTAACCACTCTACTTAAAATTTTAAACTTTCTTTCCAATTTTCTTTCAAGTTTTTTTTTTTAAATCTTTATTTTTGAGAGAGAGAGAGCGCAAGCAGAGGAGCAGGGGAGGAACAGACAGAGAGGGAGACACAGAATCCAAAGCAGGCTCCAGGCTCTGAGCTGACCTGTCAGCACAGCTGACAGAGCTAGAACGCAGAGCTTAAACTCATGAACTGCAAGTTCATGACCTGAGCCAAAGTCAGACATTCAAGTGACTGAGCCACCCAGGCGCCCCCTTTCTTTCCAATTTCTGATTCCCTTATCCTGCTTTATTTCTTATAATGCTTAGTGTTGGCTGTTACACTATTTAATTTATTGTATGTTTACCGTGTATTCTCTGACTTGAGTATAAACTCCATAAAGCCACAGATATTTTATGTTTGCTTTTATGTTTTATTTATTAATGCATCCCAAATTGTTATGTGTCTTATACATGGTATGTGGTCACTAAATCTTTGTTGGATTAAAAAAAAAATTCCAAAGAGCTAATCCTTTCAGAGCAATCTCATTTTAACAAGCCACTAGACAAAAAGAATTGGGATACCTTTGAAAAAATCATATTTTTCTATACCGTCACATCCAAGCAGTCCTTCTCAAATGTGTTCTCAGTGTTACTGATTGGCCTTAGGCAACTAATATATACATAATCTTGGTATTGTTGTAGATAAAGGAGAAGAGCTGAGAAAAGTATAAAGAATGACTAAATATAAAGACCACGGTGTCATATTCTGTGATGCAACAAAGGAACAAACACCGCATTTTAGTAAAAATGTCACTTTAATTATATTTACTCTCAGGAATGCTTTAGGAGTTCATTTACTCTTAGGACTATTCAAAGAGATTTATTTACTTAAGTCCCAAAGGAACTTGATTATATTTACTATAATCAAATTATCCAAACCCTCTGGATCAGTTTTCTTACCTGTAAGAGGAAGCAGATTTTCAGACCAGGTACCATGGCTAAGTTTTGAAAAAAGATTGTTAGAGTCCTAAAGAGTAGTTTGCAAGTAGAATTGGGTTTAGATAATTAATGAAAATGTTTTCAAGCTGTGTCATCATAATGGCAGAATGCTAGAGAGAAGATCCACTAAGTCCAGCTGTCCCTCCACTTCCCCACGGCTAAAGTGTTCCACTCTTTCTTTGAATCTATGGGTTATCACAGCTTTTCTCCAATATCCCCAGTCTCCTCTCTTAAACTTACGTTAACCAGAGTAATCCTCTGTTGCTTGCAACCAAGAGTCCTAATGATGACATTGACCCTTGGAAGTGGGCATCACAAGTGTCATATGCTAAATTGTAAGAATGAGTGGAGACTGAATGAGAAAGAGTGAGGTTTTCTTACACTGAGGGCTAGAAAATTTTTGATTCTTGCTACTCTAAGTAGAAAAGATGTTTGATTAAGCAACCATCTGTTGTGTTCTGAGACTCGGATAATATGCCTAAAGATAGGAATTTCAGGGGGCTGGATAGATGTCAAGGTGCTGGAGCGGGTCAGCTACTTCTTTCAGATTGTGATAAAGTATTTTGTGATAAAGTATTGCAAGAGAGGGAAGCACATGGCCCAAGGTATTCCAGCTGAAGGAGGCAAACAGGAGAGTTACAAAGGTTTGTTAAGAGAGGCCCAATAAAGCAAGACTGCCAATGGGCAGACACTGAAATAGTGTAAATTGTTTCCTTCGTGGCTTGGCCAGGGATAAAAAGTGGGAGCAGAGGAATTGAGAAAGCTGTCAAGAAAATGATAGCACTTTACACAGTACCAAAGGAAAAAAGGAAAAAGCATGAAACATTACATGAGGCAATAAAGGGATTGGTTTACTCCAAATAATGAATCAATTAAAGTATATGTACGGGATAAAAAAACCCAATCCTTTCCATCAGGTGATTAAAATTTGGAGACAAGATTTAAAAAGAGATCAAAGTTGAAAACTGGGTTAGAGCTGAATTTACTGAATTGATAAAATGAGCCTCAGCCATAATTCCAGGCATTCAGCTCGCCATTGACAAACCAACAGAGCCTCATCTGTATGAGCAAGACCAGCTCATTGATACTACATTTAAAAAAAAAAAAAAAATCAGTTTGGAAGACGCAAAGCCAGGACAGGTCCTAAGTCCTGTTCCTCAAATCTTAGCCAATAACTCAAATCCACGTTTGTATCATAGTCACCAATATTCAATAGGTAACTTCCATTTATATGAGACAACACACATCTCCCCTATGTAGATAAGGGAGTTTGAAACTACAAGAAGTTGTGAAAACCAGGGTAACTAAGTAAATCAAATCCATTTTATTAGCAATTTGGAGTTAAGTTTAGAAATAAGTTCTACAATCACCAAATGTTATTTCGGGTTTTTATTTTTTTGAATTAAAAAAAAAATTTAATTTCTTACTTATTTTTGAGTGAGAGAAAGAGACAGAGCATGAGCAGGGGAGGGGCAGAGAGAGAGGGAGACACAGAATCTGAAGCAGGCTCCAGGCTCTGAGCTGTCAGTACAGAGCCCGATGTGGGGCTCAAACTTGTGAACCACAAGATCATGACCTGAGCCGAAGTCAGACGCTCAACTGACTGAGCCACCCAGATGCCCCCAAATGTTATTTTAGGTTTTTAAATGCTTAAAATAATTTGATGTTTTAGAGAAATTTTATGTATTTTAATAAACAGTATATAATTCTATGTAATAGGTACCCTTTTGAATCTTTAGAAATACTAAACCATTTAATACCCCTAACAAACCTAATAATATATAAGAAAATTGAAGCACAGAAAAGTAACTTAATCAAGGCTATACAGGTAGTAAGTGGCAAATCTTGGGTTTGAACCTAAGACAGTAAAGTTCCCAAGTTCATTCTATTATCCACTATGCTATGTGGACCCTCCACCGATTTATTAAACATGCAATTTTACTTAAGCTTTAAAAGTTGATATTATAGGTGTGATTTTACTTTAAAAGTCATAAAAGACAAATTGACTGACTTGTAAATAGTTTTAATATAAAATATAATCTATTTATTAAATTTATAAATTTAGGAAAAAATTATTTAGAAGTTATATTGAAATATTTAAAAATATTCTGCTTGTTAGATGTGTAAGTCTGAATATAGTGTTGAAAAAATCAGATTAACGTTTTGAAATATGATATTATAGATATTATTCATACAATGGGATTTAATCTGTTAAATTTATAAGTTAATGAATGTAAACAACAAATGGGTGATCGCTCCCATCCCATAGATGTGTAAGTAGAATAAAATGTGTAAATTGTATATAGGGCAGAGAAAAAACTAAGTTTGAAATTTATACTTCCAGTAATTTCAGTATTGGTTAAAATCCTTTATGAACACAAAATTTTCCTCACATATTAAAACATTTCATTGATCTAAGGGTAAAGATAAGCTTTACCACAAAAGTTCAAGGAGATCATTTCTATGGATTCTTGTAATTTTTTACTGCATTTTCTGTTTTTTACTTATTTTTATTTAAAAAAATTTTAATGTTTATTTATTTTTGAAGAGAGAGAGTGTGAGCAGGGGAGGAGCAGAGAGAGAAGGAGACAAAGAATCCGCAGCAGGCTCCATGCTCCGAGCTGTCAGCACAGAACCTGATGCGGGACTCAAACTCCCAAATGTGAGATCATGGCCTGAACTAAAGTCAGGGGCTTAACCAACTGAGCCACACAGGTGCCCCTAAATTTTTTTTAATATTTATTTTTGAGAGAGATTGTGGGGAAGGGGCAGAGAGAGGGATACACAGAATCTGAAGCAACCTCCAGGCTCTGAGCTGTCAGGTCAGAGCCTGACACGGGGCTCAAACTCATGAATGGCAAGATTATGATCTGAGCCAGTCAGACGCTTAACCTACTGAGCCACCCAGGCGCCCCTTTACTGTATTTTCTAAGCCTTTTCTGCAATTAACATTATGCTAAAAACTAGTGCATTTAGATTATAATAAATTTCTATTGTAAATCCTATGTTCACATTACATGTATATATCTTCCCATATCAATCCGGGTAAAGTTTAAGATACAATTAACATCGAAGAACTGAGGCAATTGTAGTATCAAAATTCAGATCTTCAAATGGGTCATCTCCTACTTTATATAATCCTACCTTTACCTATGCTTGTCATTAAAAAAACTGCACGATCTTTAGTTGTAAAAATAGGCATCTTTCTACGAATTGCATTACTATTTCATTGTGATGACCAGAGCAGACAATTTTGAAAGAAAATTGTAGACAAAGTCTCATAAGCTCACCTTGCTTCTAATTAAACCTGTGCAGATAGGCTAAGGGGATACGCAGAATCAAGGTTCTGTTAAGAAACTATTAATTTAACAAGTATTCATAGTGTTGAATGACCCTATTTTAAGCAAACACAAATTCATACGAACATAACAAGCTTATGAGGCAGATACTACTATTATCCCCATTTTACAAGTAAGGAAGCTGAACACTGAGAACAAAAACACACTGCACCTGATCACACAACTTGTAAGCAGTGGAGCTGATATTTGAACCTGGGAAGTCTGACTCTGCATCCAGAGTCACGAAGCCCAGATGCAAATATGGTAATTCAGCAACAACTTTAGCACCGATTATTGGCCATCAGTCTTCTAAAAAGAAAGCCAAAGGACTTAAGACCATTTTATCGTCAGAATAACAGCAATCGTGAAAGTAGGATGGTGGTTGCTCCAACTTTACAGCAATCTCCTGGAAATGGGTTGTTTTATTCACCCACAGAAATAGACACTGCAAATCCTACTCACAAGGGGCCATAAAAACCAGTGTTGATTCTTTCCAGCCCAAAACCACCAGGAAAATCCCTGTAGTCAAACAAACTTAGTATCATTGACGGACGTGTTGCACCAAAGAACACACACTATTGAGAACTGTGGGGTGATCTCAGTAAGGGGGTTTCAAAAAGGATTCATAATAGGGTTTTGGCAATGCATTAGGTGATCTGAGAGTGTGCTCATAGAAGCAGGGCTTTCTTTGTTCTCTCCAAGAAGTGTGAGTAAATCTATGATTGAATATCTTAGTTTTTATTATAAACTAATCTTGTAACTACAGCACGACTAAGCTGTAAGAAACTGCTGCTTAATTTTGGTGTAGGGGCTACTAAAATACATCTTCCTTTTCCAATTACATCTATGTCTGAGGCTGGATTTGCTTATATACTTCCAGCAAAACAATATATTGCAAAAAAACTAAATGCAGAAGCATATATAAAAATCCACCTGTCTTCTTTTAAGGCAAGACATTAAAGAGATGTGGGGAAAAAACCCAATGTTGCTCCTTTCACTAATTCTTTTTGTTTTAAAAGATCTAGTTTACTTTCCATAAAAATGTTATTTGTAATAATGTAATGGCTTTATGTCATTGTATGAGAAAATTAACAATTTAAAATGTTCTGGGCTTCCATTTCTAACGTGGTAGATACAATAATATAACCTATACAACAAAAGCTCTTGGTGGTTCTCAGCTTTTCAGTGTATTAAGGGATCCTGAGAACAAACAGTTTGAGAATCATAGATGTAGGCAAAAGAAGCAACATGTGCAAAAGTTCAGGGGCCAGAAAGGATTTAACATCATTGCAACAACTACAAGAAACTCAGCTTAGTTTAACCAGAGAGCAGAAGGAGGGATGTTCTAGAATAGACAAAGTAGGAGAGGTCAGCAAGAATTGAAGAAATACACGTGTCAATATGGCACACACTTATCAGGGAACTTAGCATCTCTTGGTTCACTGTGGAGACCCATCACTTTTTTATAATAGTTCTCTATTGTTTTGTCAGCACCTACTGGTTATGAGGCAATGTCACTCTGAGATCTGCATTTAGTCAATAAATCATCATCATCATCATCATCATCATCATCATAAATCATTTGGGAGAACTCCTTTGATCTCTCCCTGCCTCAATTATTTCAGAGACAAAAAGTTAAAATCTCAAATCCAAATACAGGGTCTTGGGAAGGGCAAGAGACTGAATGAGGGAGAGTTATTTACTGCCTGCTTAGCAAAAATCAACTAGCTAACCTCCTGAGAGTACGTTGCTTGGAAAAAAAAAAATCCTGTTGGTTTAAATCCACTATTTTGCATGATGTTGAATCTATCCAGAAGATTATAAGGTAAGCAACTATTTACCTGAAGTCTCACTTCTCTATTTTGACTTTTGCATTCATCTTGGGCAGGAACTGAATTTCTCCCTAAATACATTATGAAGAAACAAACTTAAAGCTCACTACCTTCCTAGAAGGAAGTGATCAGTTCCTAAATTTGAGGCTGCTTTCCATATGGAAATACGAAAACATTTCATTGCACTGTAGAAAATAGCCTGATAGTTTATCTGTACCACATCTAGATAACCTTGAACAATGAGTTTTAGTCCTACTCCATTTTTGTCTAGGAAGCGTACATCATGAATTTGATATAATTGCTTTTTTAAAATTATTATTATTAAAGGACATGGCACTCAATCCGGTAAGAAACCAAGATCTAGGAGGCTAAAACAGCTCCCACGACAAAATACCATGACCAGAAAAAAAAAAAAATCACAGGGGGAAATGTGAAAGATAAAAATTAGCACATAGTGAATTCTAACAATTTACCTAACACAACATCTCAAAATTTCTTTACCTTTTACACCCTAGATTTTATGACATACAATGGGAAAGAGAAACACATTCATTAGGATTAGTATAAATGGGACAAACTCAGACTTGACATATTCTTGTTTAGAAACCACGAAGTGAAAACATGTACAAACTGACATCACCATACTCATGGTGTTTCCCTGTTGCTTCAGTTTTAAGAACTGTTACCATTTTAACCAAAGCTAACCCCCTCACCTCTTGTGAGAATTCTCACTCATCTTCTTGGGAGAAAGAAAACAGCTCCTTTTTCCGCTGCAACATCCACTTCAGAAATAATGAGTTAGGGCAGTGATGTTCAAATAAGTTCCACAGTGAAATCATTTAGGAGCTTTAAAAAATTACCCACGTTTCAATTCCACCCAGAAATAATGATTTAATTGTTCTGAGTAAGTAGGTGCTTAAGTATTAGTTCTTTTAAAACGATAGTTCTCAGGCCTCATTTCATATTAGAATCACCTGGTGCACCTGACAGGCTAATGCCAAAGCCAACCCCATACCAATTGGCTGGCGGTGCCTGGGTGGCTCATTCCGTTAAGGGACTGACTCTTGATCTCAGCTCAGGTCACGATTTCACGGTTTCTGAGTGTGAGCCTCCTGTGGGGCTCTACGCTGACAGTGCGGACCCTGTTTGGGATTGTCTGTCCCCTCTCTCTCTGCTCCTACCCTGCTCACACATGCCCCCTGTCAATAAATGAATAAATGTAAACAAGACAACACCAGGCTGGACTCTCTGCAGGTGGCACCTACCAATAGCAGTGCTTAAAAGCTCACAGGCATTTCCGAGTGGTAGGTTCTTCAGGTAAAACCTTGTCTGCAGAAGTGATGAGAGATCCCAAACTCCTTCAGAGCAGGAAATCCAATGTATAGATGGGCTAGCTGGCCTTATGTGACACCATGATCTGCAAATGTATCAACATGAAGCTGTATTGTGATCAGATGCACAGGATACAGTGGGACTGTCCTATCAGGGACTGGACATATACAAGCCCATCAACGCTCAAATACCTAGTGTTTCCACATATTATGGTTTACTTAAAGAAGAACTTGAGAAGAACTTACCAAGATACCAAATCCCTATGGAAAGGGCAGGAGTTGCTACTACATGAAGTCCAATATTAAAAAAAAATAGTAATGCAACAGACACATAAGAATAATACATTTGAAGAATACCATAAAAAATTCTGAATCAGACGCCTTACAGCTGCATGATGGCATCAGATTCCCTTTAGCCTCTATTTTCTCACTTGTACAAGGGGTTAATATCTACTCTGCCCAGCTACTGGAGAATTCCACATAAAATCCTTGCTGCTCAAAGTGTGGTCCTAGATCAAGCAGCATCAGCATGATGTGGGGGCTTCTTAAAAATGCAGAATCTCAGGCCATACCTGAAATATACTGAAACGGATTCTGTATTTAACAAGATTACCCAGGTGATGTGTGTGTACATTCAAGTTTTAGAAACTCTTCTCTGTACATCAGCATTGTTGTTATTACTAAAGCAGTCACTGTGGGATGCCTTTACCATTAAGTTCATTGATACAGGTACCTATATACAAATAAAATAAATTTATACTGAACTTTTCATCGCACAGATTTTTCTGAAGCAGTGAGCATCTGGAAAGTGCTGAGTTATCTGCCAAGACATGCTACAATCTTGCAACCTGGCAGAATTCATTTACTGGGCTAGTCAGTTCACCGGGAGGAATTTCTATCCTGAATCCACTCTGAAATTCCCACACACATGACAATGACATCTCTGTGGAAAGGCTAGCTTACATTCAATTGTCTTATATTTTATTGTCCAAGAAAATCTTATCTCCACATCCCAGACAAAAACACGAGAAAATGGAGTATACAAATATATACAATGGAATATTATTCAGGCTTTAAAAAGAAGGAAATCCTGCCATTTGTGATAACATGGATAGATGGACCTGGAGGACATTATACTACATGGCATAAGCCAGACACAGACAAACGCTGCGGAATCTCACTTCTGTATCAAATCTAAAAAAGTCAAACTCATAAAAGCAGAGAGTAGAATGTGGTTTCCAGGGGCTGAGAGGAAGGGGGAATGGGGAGATGTTGGTCAAAGGGTATAAAGTTTTAGGTATGCAACATAAAGGAGTTCTGGAGATCGAGTGCACAGTATGGTGATGATAGTTAACAACACTGAATTGTATACTTGAAATATACTAAGAGGGTAGATCTTGAATGTTCTCATCACAAAGGAGGGAAGAAAGGAAGGAAATAAACTATGTGAAGTGATTATTTTCCAGTGTATACCTATAGCAAGACATCATCAACATGTAAACCTTAAACATCAATTGTATTTGCCAATTATACGCCAAGGAAGATGAAAATAATAAGAAAAAAAAGAAGGAATCTTTTCTAAGGTTAACTGGAGAAAGAGACCAAGAAATGGAGAACTGTATCAACTAAAAAAAATGAGAACTTTTTCTTGAATAAGAATAGATAGATGATTTTGAAACTCCACAGGAAAAAGTCAAAATTTTTAACCCTTTGCCATATTATCTCTTTTTTACACAGAAGCCTTTACTAAGATGTTTTCCAGCCAATTACATGAACTACATTGGCTATGCTACATTTGGGGAGGCAGAATCTCTCCTCAGAGCACAAAAGTTTCCTCAGACTAATGGAAGTTGTTTTTCTTAAGATTTTATGTGAAAGATGAAATTTGTCACATGTCATATGACCATTCATTGTTTCTCTGAGTAGGAGAACGAAAGAAAAATATACATGTACAACTCCATTTTCATGTAGAACAAGATTTTTTAAAATTATTTTTTACTAAAATATCTGTATGGAATGGTCATATGGCTATTCTCACAAGCCCCAGCATGAAGACATGAGACAAAAAGTTAAAAGAAAAACACATATAGGAAGTTAATAGCATATTAATGCAAACTAAGTATTCTGTGAATATTCTCAATGCATACTTTATGCATGAACATTTTGCCTTTCACCAAATCAAATGATATATACTCTTGTTAAAGACTTGTCTAATCACAAATCTGGATAGGAATTTACAATCTGCTTTGCTTGTAGACAAGCTTTACTCAATTTGACCAGCCCATGAAAAAAAAAAAAAAAAAAAAAAAAACAAAAAACGAAAGAAATCCAATTAAACACAGATGGAGGAAAACAAACTCTTTCTCAGCAGGTTTTTTATTCAAATACAGCCAACTTGAGTATGATAAATATTTGAAGTTTCAAAGGGGAATAGAAAAATACAGGTAAAACCTGAGAAAGAAGCTTTTTTCTAGGGCTTTAGATTTAGAGCTCTACGAATTTTAAAATTTTAACCCTTTCACATCAGTAACTAATAGGAATATTTTTGTGGGCTACAGGTTTTGCTTTGGGGTTTACACTTGATGTATATAACCTGACTTCAGTTTACCAATATTCTTCAAAGATATTGTCACCAAATATGTAGTTTTAGGCAGATATATTCTCCATCTGCTCAGTACAGCATTCTATTCAATTCTATTCTATTTTCATTATTAGGTCTAGTCTCTAAATTACTGTTCAAATTTATTATGTACTTAACTTTAACTTTCTTGACTGCTTGTTATGTACTGAAAGAGGTAAGCTACATATTCCCTAGATGATGGATTTTTTCCATCTTTTTGCATTTTTGTATTTGTATTTCAATTTTTATGTATTTATGTATTTTGAAGACATATTTTTTTAGAATTGTTATTTCTCCCAAGTGAATCAAACAGTCTTTCTTTGTGAAGAGAATCCTACAATAAATTATCTTTTTTGAAGTCACCTGTAAAGTTTTTATTTTACCTTAAATTCTGTTCTTGCCTGATATTAATTCAGCTACTTTCAGTTTCTCTGGCTCGTATGTAATCTTTATTTTTCCATTTCCTTTTCTTTCAAAACTTTAATGTCTTTTTATTCTTTTGTATTAGCTGATTCTTTTATAAATATTACCAAGTTGCATTTTTAAAATCTAGTCTTATATTTGTTGTAATGTAAAACTGAGTATATTTAATTTATATTTCTTTTACTGATAAATTTCATTTCTAGCATCTTACTTTTGTACTTTCTCACTGTTATGATTTTCCTTTTTTTTTTTCTCATACCTTGATTTATTCAATTGACTGGGAGAAATTTTTTTTCTCACTACATCTACCTCCTGTATTAACTTATACATTATACTTTTGTCTTCATTCTTTTAATAAGTTCCATGAATAACTAAATCTGGATCAAGTCTAATGTTAATCAAGATCCTTACTCTCCTTCCACCAAATACAAGAATCTTGGGACACGTTAATTTTGATAGCCTCTACTAACACGTATGCTATTGTTTCCAGTATCTAAGTTCTATCTTATATGAATTCCCCCATTGCACACAGCATGAGGCGTGTTAGACTATGTTTCACTCACATTATGGGATACATGTAGAATACATCTCATTATCCTTTTTGCTTACACTGTCGGAGTTTTACATTTTTATCTCCTGGTTTATGCAGCCCCAAAAGCTTCAGTTATAGTCTTACAGATTTTTTTTTCCAAGAAATGTTTCTTTAGGTCTTTCTCACACAATAACTAACATCAGGGTTCACCATTTCTTCTCACCAATTAGAGTTCCCTGCAGTATAATTTTTCTTCTGCCTTACATGTGCTCTTTATAACATCCTCTAGTGTGGGTTTATTGGTGATCAATGTTCTGTTATTGTTGTCTGAAAATGACTTCATTTTACCAATATTCTTGAAAGATATTAGCACCAAATATATAGTTTTACATTGACAGCTATTCTCTTTAGCACTTTGAAGATATTATTGGTCTTCTGGCTACTGCTATTAAGAAGTCAGTCGTCCATCAAATTGTCTTTTCTCTGTAGTAACCACTTTTTCTGTCTTTGTTTTAGCATCTTGTTTTTGACTTTAGTATTTTATAGTTTACTCTGACTCATTAAATTAGTATCTCTTATTTACCCTGTTAACTTTATGTCTTACTTTGGTCTTTATTCAATTGTAGAGTTATGGCCTTTCTAAAATTCTGGAAAATTCTTGGTATATATCTCCTCAAATATTGTTTCTCTGTTTCTGAATTTTTCTTCCGAAATTCTAATTAGATACATGTTAGACTGTATCCCAATGTCCTTTTTTGTCTTAGCCTGACATATATTTTCTATCTCTTTGTGTGTATGTGTGTGTGTGGTCTCGAAAATTTAATTGCATTCTTCTTTTATAGATTTCTCACTTAATTTAAGGTGGTTATGCTTGACATATTTTGGAACAAACAGATCACATGAATCCAAGTAGCAAAACTGCATGAGGATTAACTTGTGGTACAAATATTCAAGGTAGATATTTTCCCCTTCCAACCTATGCCAAAGTTATGTCCTCTTCTGTGGACAGGTCTATTTCTCACTTTGCTCTGCATTAAAGTGGCAGAGTCTTCTACAAGATTCTTCATATTAAGGAGGTCCTAGATTTTATCTCCCAGTCATCAAGCTCTATGGAACTTTGAAAATTGGGGTTTAATTCTCTTCTATTCCCTCCCTCTTTTTATTTAGAAAACAATATTGACTTCCTTCTTTTCATCATCAAAAACCCATTAGATCTGAATGAGGTGGTGTCCCATGGAAGCAGTCTCCTGCAGGATGGGATTAACCACCAGCAGGATGAAAACACTGGCTATATATAGGAGATGGAGGCAATGGGAACTAGGTTTTCACTAGAGGAGCAAGTATAAATATCAAATGGAAAAAAAAAAAAGCTAGAATAAACCTTGTGTTGTTGGTTTGGAATTGGAGATAACCATGCGAATTCATGACTTTAAACATATGTCAAGCTAAAATAAATTATGTTTTTTTTTTTTTTTTGTTTTTTTATATATATATATATATATATATATAAATATATATATATACACACACACATTTTTTTATCTTTCTACTAATAGAGCTTGGGAAAAGTGATACCTCAGTAGTACCATGTACAGCTCCCACCTAGGTCTTAGTTTCTGAATGCCAGTCTCCATTGCATGAAACTAGAGACCCTTGGAAAAATGGATGAAGCCAGGGCTGGAGCATATGAAAGTCAAGACAGCCCTGGAATATCTTGTACTAGGTAGTAAGGAAGTACACAAATTAATAGGTGCATGGGAGAGAACACAGAGGCCAGTTTGAAGGCATTCCCATTGGCTAAATCTGGGGAATATTAAAGCATCACAAACAAATAATGATAATAATGGATTACCATACCTAGTAAAATGAAAACCCAGAAATCCACATTAATATAAATTAATAGAAGAAGCTACCTAATAGCCACCAATAGAAGCCATCTAATAAGCAAGGAAAATGAAAAATTACAATTTGACAACCATACAAGCTATGATTAATGCAATCAATTCATGCATTAAAATCAGGTGGTAAGTTAGTTAAGAAACAGGATTTTGTATAGTCCAACTATCTTCCTGCAAAATTAATATTGGAAAATGGAATAAGATTTGGGAATAATCTTACCACGGAGAAACCTTGCAGGCATTATCTTAATAAAGTGATAAAATTTAACACAACCAGGGGTGCCTAGGTGGCTCAGTCGGTTGAGCGTCCGACTTTGGCTCAGGTCATCATCTCACGGTCTGTGGGTTTGAGCCCCTCATTGGGCTATGTGCTGACAGCTCCGAGCCTGGAGCCTGCTTCAGATTCTGTCTCCCTCTCTCTCTGCCCCTCCCCCACTCATGCTGTCTCTGTCAAAAATAAATAAACATTAAAAAAAAATTTAACACAACCCATAATGGGAACATCATGTGTCACCCAATAATATTCAATGATCTTTGGACAAAAATACATAATCTGGCATGGAGTAACTCAAATTGAAGGGAATTCTACAAAATGACTGGCCTAGACTCTCCAAAATCACTGTCATGAAAGTCAAGGACTGAGGTACTGTTCCAGGTTGAAAGAGTCATTAAGACAGGACAATATGTGTAACACATAATCTAGGTCTGGATCCTAGAAAAAATCCATAGAAAAAAACATGACTGGGACAATTAGCACAATTTAAGTGGGGTCTTTGAGAGAAACCTCAATAGTTCTTTTATTTATTTTTTTTTAAATGTTTATTTCTGAGACAGAGACAGAGAATGAGAGAGGGAGGGGCAGAGAGAGAGGGAGACACAGAATCAGAAGCAGCTCTGAGCTGTCAGCACAGAGCCCAATGCGGGGCTCAAACTCGCAAACTGTGAGATCATGACCTGAGCCGAAGTCCATCGCTCAACCCACTGAGCCACCCAGGTGCCCCTGATTCCGTTACTTTTGTAGTTTCAAACCATGTCAAAATACAGTATTAAAAATCAAACCACCTGAAGCTCAGGGTCACTAGGGTGTAGCACATATCCTCAGGGCCACATGTTACCTCCCAGTTTTCCTGCTTTCACTTTGGTTTTGGCCTGTATGGATTTATTTTCTTGTCAGATCAGCGATGCACTTGAAGAGATATCGCTTTGTATTTTACTCAACATTTTTAATTATTTTCAACAGAAGAAATGTTCAGAGTATCCAATTCGCAATGCTATAGGAAATTGTAGCCTTATTTATTTTTTAAACATACTTTTTAATTTACTTTTTAAATTCCAGTGTAATTAACATAGTTTTATGTGTACAATATAGTGATTCAACAATTTTTTTTAAAGTTTATTTGAGTATTCTCAACACCTAGCGTGGTACTCAGACTCACAACCCTGAGTCCAGAGTCACATGCTTTTCCTGCTGAGCCAGCCAGGTGCCTCTGAACAATTCTATACATTATTCAGTGGTCATCTCAGTAAACATACTCTTAATCTATTTCACCCTAGCCTCATATTTTAATATATTCTTATTTTTTTCTGTTCTGTTCTTAAGAAATGTCAGTGCATGTGTGATCTCCTTTGACTTTCTAGCATATTATCTATTCTTTTAACTTTTATTCATTTGTTCAATTTCTTCACGCCTGTATTTCATATCCCTAATTCCATTTTCAGCACTATCTAATCTTTAGTTTTCTTTTTACTAATTCTTCTATGTTTTCCATTTCTAATATGGTTTTATTTCTCACATTTCTTTACTAATGTTGACAGGTTAATATTTTTAATGATCTTCTACTATCTTATCTCTAAGCATTTATTTGAGGGCAGCCACTATTTAACTTTATTTATCTTCTACCCTAATATTTGCCTGCTTCATGGTGAAGTATCTCTCAAACCCCTTTCAGTTTTTTGTCACATCCCTTTCCAGATTTTTTCTTCCAATATTTTGAGAAATTCCACCTTGGCTACTTTCTGGTTATGACTAGATTTTTGAGTGCCAGCTATGTTATTGAAAAAGAAAATAGGGGAGAGACTTGGAGAATCAAATAGTCTGTAAATAGCTTCAATTTCAGCTAGTTGTGTCCATACACTTACCTCTTCATCAGCTTCTGCCAAATGAGCCGATTTGAACTCCAAGAGAACAGGAATTTTTCTGTAACCCATTAAGTGGTGATTTAGCCTAATCATCATTAGCTGACAAAAATACATGGCTACAAAACTAAATAGAAACAGTTTAGTGATGTAGCAAAAGAAATAAACCCAGTAACAAAGATGGCATGTCACTGCATTTGTTCTTTATCACTGCCCCCAAACACTCTGTAGTATCACAGTGGGATATTTATGCAAGTCAATGGACATACAAACACATCTAGATCCTACAAGCTTGTTTTGCTCCGGGAACAGCAGGAGTGCCAGAGTGCTTGGAAAGTATTGAGCATATTTGAGATGAGGTCAGACAAGTAGGTAGTGGCCAACTCACATTGGGCCACAGGCCAAGATAGGGAGTTTACATTAAATTTTAAATACAATAGGAAACCATTAGCATATGTTAGGAAGGGAAGTAATAAAATATGTATCTAACTTCACAAATAGGACCTAAGGGTGGAAATAAGGACTCCAATTTGGATGATATTCTCATAATCTAAATAAGAAATTGCACTAAAATGGTAGCAAGTGAATGAGTGAAATGGATGAATGCATAATTTGGGAGATGCAACCACTAAGACTTGCTGTTGAATGAGTTATGGAAGAGGAAGAAGGGAAAAGGGAGGGTTCCAAAGATGCCTTGTAGTAATTTCTCTAAACAAAGGGGAAAATGGGTTGTTACAGGAAGAATAAGAGGAACTTTTTTTTAGAGTTGGAAATATTAAATGAATGAATGAACAATGATGTATCGATCTGTCAGGACGAGCATATGACTCAGTCGGCAAACAGAAACTAGAAAGATCTTTCAATAAAATAGGAGAAATACTATAATCAGGAGTCTGTGGGACCCTCTGGAAGTACATAGGAAGGGAAACTAAACAGTGCTTTGGAGGTCAGGGTGGACTGCTTGGAGGAAATGGCTGTCACTTGAATGAAGATCCAGTGGCGAGAAAGAGGATAGTACTTTCTGGAAACCTCAGGGTGGCTGAGAGAGAACAAGGCAGGAAATGGAGAAGGGATACAGAGGTGAAGGCAGACAGACCATGAAAAGCTTTTTCTTCTTTTCAACCATTTTTCAGAGTTGGTACTTATCCTGAGGGGAACAGGATGTCAGGATAGGCTATTCAAACAGGGAAACCAAAAAGTACATACTTCCCTTCTGTTCCTGTTTCCTTATCAGAAACCAGTCACAGACCTCAGAGCTATTGGGCTGGGGAGTCAGGTGTCCCTCATGCCTAGGAAGGAGGTGGGGGATCCGTGAGCATTAGCAGTGTCTACCACAGGGGGAGGCCTGTTGCTATGCAGATGATATAGAGTCTGTAAGTATCCAGATTCAGTTTTCTTCAGTGAAAAAGACACATGGAGGTAAGTAAAACAAATGATCTGTTAAAATGAAGTTCTGGTCTAAGCAGATATTGGTTTACTGCTGTAGTATTTGAATAGGGATGCATACATTATCATCAGATCTTTATAGCTACATTTGGGATGGTCGATTTTTAATATGGGCTCTGCACCAGATGCCTGAATGGCTAACACTGAGAAACTGGGAAAGCCCAGCATGGCTGCAAAGTGGAAGAGATTTACCAAATATGTAAAGACACCACTGACAGAGCAAACAGTGTTTTGAAATCTGGTCTCCAAGCAGAAAGCCCCAAGTGCAGATGCTTCAAATTGCTGTGATGGGTTCAAGCTGCTTCTCCCAGTGCATTGCGTGTGTGTGCGTGCGTGTATGTGTGTGTGTATGCACGCCTGCACATATGCACACATGCCTCAGAAGAAACAGGGAGCAGAGACTGATTTTTAACAACAGCTGTGATTCTCCTCAGTAACTCTGTAAAAACTAGTTCTTGATACCATAGGGAAATTTTTCAATATTATGCTAGAGTTGATATGAATCAAGCTGGTTGGCATTGCTAGAAATGTTACTTTTTCCTACTATTCAGATGAGGAAACACGTCACATGCTTTGTTTTGAACAGAAGAATCCTATTGACCCCCAGGTTCTACTTACTATCTGTGTGGTCGTGAACAATAAACTCTAACTTTGTGAGCCTCAGCTTCCTCATCTAGAACAGGATCATAATGTGTACTTTACTATGTTATTATAAAGATTAATTTTTTGAGAGCTGTAAATCACATAATACCACGCATGCCTGCCGTCTGGTGCAGGCTCAATTATTGGAGCACTCACAACACCATTTTTCAGTTCTCTGTGCACAGTTGTATGTTTTGGATAAAACTTATTTTCTTTAGGTCACTTAAACTCAAAATAATATCATTCTCATTTTAAATGCACAAAATAATCATTTTACACTGAGGAATTTTTAGAGAGTCTATTTTAATGAACCAATTGTTTTATTTAAAAAATCGTGAATCCTATTAAGGTCAGATATCTTTCTTCATAAAGTTCTAACAAGCAAAATTAAACATGTGCCAAATGTTTTCCCATTTGCTAAGAACTACAGATGTCCTGGCTCGTGGTACAGGGACACCCACAGTCATACCCACAGGCTGAAGGGCTTAAAGAAAACCTAATTTATGGAATCAGAGCTCACCGTGTTTGGTGGCTCAAAAAGCTCCCCAAACACACAGCCTTCAGGCTTGGCTCCATCTACTGATGGTCCCCTGAGGGACCCACAAAATTCAGCACTGTGAGTAGTGGAAGCCATAAGTGCAGATAATATGTTCTGTGGATTCCCCAGGAGCCCCGATCCATTCCAGGATTAACATGGTTGAATAGGTTACAAAGAAAGTATACTGAATTAAGTAATGCCTGGACATTTGTGCTTTAATAGTAGTTCTGTGAAGAGAGAAAGGTAAATGGCAAAGACTTGTAATGGAAAAGCACTACAGCAACAACGTCCATGCAGAGTCACCAGAGAACAGGTATTAGGGGAAAAAAGAACAGAAGACTAAAAGGAACTCACACCCGGAAATCCGGTTTCAGAAAACACTAAGACTAAAGTAGGTGAGTAGCACAGTTGTGAAGCAGCAATACTTGGCTAATGAGTAGCTTATGAAAAGCCTACTTTTTTAATGTTAATTTTTGAGAGCAAGAGAGAACGTGAATGGAGGAAGGGCAGAGAGAGAGGGAAACAAATCCAAAGCAGGCTCCACGCTCTGAGCGGTCAGCGCAGATCCCAACATGGGGCTCAAACTCACCAACTATGAGATTATGACCTGAGCCAAAGTTGGGCGCTTCACAGAGTCACCCAGGCGCCCCTATGAGGAGGCTACTATTTAAACAAAATGTTTATTTTAATAAAGAGAGAGAGAGCAAGAGAGAGGGAGAGGGAGAGAGAGAATCCCAAGTAGGCTAAGTGCTGTCAGCACAGCAGGACTTGATCTCCTCACCCGAGCTGAAACCAAGAGTTGGACACTTAACCAAGAGAGCCACTCAAGGCCCCCATGAAAAGCATACTTCTGAGAAGCTCTCTTCCATTCTATTCCTGATACTTCTGCATATATGTAGGTAGAAGGACAAAAAGGCCAACTTCTAAAAACAAGCTGACAGGCAACAATGCACTTTTTGCTCTATTCACCTCTGTATTTGCCAAGGTCATTATTTAGCTTCTCTTGCAAAGCAATCACAGAAAGCTGTCGAAGAGGTCATTGGCAAGGAAGGCAAGCATGCAGGAGAAACAGACACACACCATTTTACCAAGAGCTGAGTTTTAGTCCTTCCTTGGTCCTGATGAAATGTGTGACTTCACTAAATTGCAAATCTTTGGGGCTTTGTTTCAGAACGTGCACTGTGAGAACGTTTAACTAGCTGACCTCTTGGAAAGTGACATACCTCCCAGAACAGTCCCTGTTTACACGCGCCCAGAGTTTTCATAGCATTTTGTCTCCTGTGGAAACAAGTCCTGGTTTGTTAGAGGTTCGCTCTAACCTCTTAGCTTGTCTTTTTGAGCTCATAAATTCTACTAATTCTTCCACTTATTTATTCTTCTACACATAGATCATTCATACACAGCAATGCTCTCACTGGAAAATAGTTGATGATTATTCACCTAAGTGTGCTAAACCAACTGTTCCTTCCATGTAGGTCCCTTTTAGCTGAACTTTTGCTGGAACTCCAAGCTATCATTTCTCTTGTAGAAAACCTAATTCACTTGAAATTTTGATGAGATACATACAACTGATTCATTTCCCTGTTGGTAAAATACATCATTATATACTCGGTGGCTTTTCACAGATTATAAATTATAATGGTGAAATTCTTTTTTCCTAGCCAATGCTATACTTCCCATTTATAACTAGCTAATGTACTTTACAAAGGTCAAAATTTTTAAATGCTAAGAGTTATTGAATATGTGTGTATATATATGTATATATATAATTGAATATATATACACAGATACATATATATATTTGAATATATTTATATACAGATATATATAGATATATACATCTACACAGAATATATATACATTATATAATTTTCTGAAGATTTTTCAAGGACAGGTCAATCTCAAAGCTACTTTGGCCATAAATGTATTTAAGTAATTTGAACATTTTCTTTCTTAAGTGAAGAAATGTAATGATTAGTTTCATATATTCTAATGTGTCAACAATTTGTATAATTTAAATTTTCTACTTGAGATGCGGCTTTTTAAAGAAAAAAAAATTCCAAACTTACCAATTAAGTAAAAAAAAAACTTTATTTTAGCATTGCATAAGCCAGACATCTATTTCTTGGCCATCTTTCTCCATAATTGATGATCCTCCTTGAAAATACAGACTTCCCTTCTTCCTTCTCCATTTCTTTGGCAGCCATGATGGTCTTCTGGGACACTCCTCCCTCTGTCTGAGCCTCCTCCGCCCTTCCCCCCAACAAGTTATCTCTGGCTTGCCCCTCTCAGTCTCTTTCCTGCACCCTTTGACTGGAACTGCCAGTATTTCTCAATTTGATAAACTGCTTGCAGCAAAGCTGCGCTTTAAGCATTAACACCACAGCGTGGGGGCACATCTTCAGGCAATCATCCGCTGTCCAAAGAGGAACCAAAATGAATTATTTGATTAATGAAGGCCACCTCACAATCATAACCTGCGCTCCCCTCTTTTCTCCACCAATTAACCTTCACATTTGCCAGTCTTCCAAAAGAAGACTCCAACACAAATCTTACAATCATTTATCATCCAAGTAAATCTACAAACTCGTAACTATTTATTACTATTAATTTCCTGTAATGATTATAGACTCTCTCCATCCATGTCTCCAAAGTATTTTTAAATGATTGATTTTGTACTTCAAACTATGCCATATTAACAGAGTTTGACAAGTTATATTTCATGCTCAAAGATCAAAATACAGTGGAAAGTCTAATAGTCTAAAAATAAGTAACAGAACAAAAAATAAAACAGATGGTTTCAGATACCATTGAACAAGAGAAAGGAAAGGGGTAAATAGTCAAGGCTTATAATAATTATACCTAACATTTATTTTCTATGTACCAGTTCTAGATCTAAGCACCTTCTGCTGCATAAACTTATGTAATCTCTGCAACAACCCTACAAAAGTTAATTATTTCAAAGATGAGCAAACTAAACCAAAAAAATGGATGACTCTCCAAAGCTCTCAGAACAAGCAAATAATGGAAATGGGATTCAAACCCAGGACCTCCCCCCATAGTCCTTTTTTCCTAAGTCATTAATGCTCTTCTAAATAAATCAATGGTTTTTAACCCTATGAAATCAAATGCCCACTTTTTAAAATAAATATCATGTAACTCCTCTTCAAAATCCTAAAGTAAAATTTCTAGAAAATGTAATCTGCTTACAGATACATATAATTAAAACAAACACCCCCTAAAACTTCCTAGTTGTTATATAAAGGAGAAATAAAAACAAAGCAAATTATAGTAAGATAATGCATAATTCAACAGATGAATGTTCACATTAGAAGAAATAATGATCTAAACAGCCAAAAATGCAAACTGACACAGGTGTTTTGCATTTTTGACTAAAAAAAACACAAAGGGCAGTGTCATCAGTGATGAGAATTACCGGAATGATGAACAACTCTTGGTAAAGCTCCAAGTGAAACAACGGAAAACCTTTCTTTACATATACAATAGTTGCATTCTGGCAACTTTGGTTTGTATTAAAGCTGCATAATAATACTAAATGCTTAATGTGTAAAAAGATCATTTGGTTCTTCCTTCAGATAATTATAACTAGGTTCTTCACATATACACATGTCTGGGGGGAATTCTAAAAGCAAGTGACAATGTAAGCAACAATGATTCATTCATCAGTCCTCTCCTGAACATGACTAGACATGCAGCCTCCTGATTCCCCACTCACTAAATGCTGGGAGAGTCTCTCAGTCACTAGGGCAGCTACAGAACACCCCCCACCGACTTCCAGAACAGCACTTAGCAGTGGGGCTGCCCTCCTAAGTACCACTGCTTATGGAAAACAGAAGATAGGCTTCAAGCAGAGAAGGCGTTGCCCCTACCAGAGGAAGATAAAGCACAAGACAGAGTAAAGATGGAGAAGTTTACTTTAGAATGCATCCTCGAAGGCAAACTGATCTTGAATTTTAAATGAATATTGCAAAAATGGTCTTCCAGGATTTGAATTTTGTTTTGAGACTTTTCTCCCTCTGTGCCAGCATAAAACTTCCCACCTGGCAAAGATGAGTATGTGCCTCTAGTGTGGCTCCTTTTCCAAAAAAAACCATGTCGGAATGGAGTCAGTCTACCTGTGAAGGGAGGTTTATTTGTTTGAATGAACTTCATTACCTTCCCTCCTCTGACCCTGATTCTCTCATCATTATTCTTTTCATATCCTTAGCAGATACTCTTAGGAAGTAGGACAAAAACTGAGCCCTAAGGACAAATATTTTTGCGATCAAGAGATTAGTTGATATAAAAGGGGACTAAGACCTCTGAAGATTATTTCATTCATTCAGTAAATATGACTGAGCACCTCAGATGCACCATACACTGAATTTGGTACATACTCTCCATCTAGAAGAAAATTTTGTCAAATCCACAGGCAGCTTCAAGATACTGTAACAAATGCCACGGGGAAGCCCAGGGGAATACTGATAACATCGAAGCGCAGAGAGAGGGCGCCTGGCCAAGCTTGAGGACAAGGAAACGTAAAGGACCAGAAAGTAAGATGAGGAATAAAGAAAAAGAGGATTTGAGCAAGGATAGCAGTGCAAGTATAAGCCAGAGTCAGGAGAACTTGGAGTCAGGGAGCTGCAAGCCACTTAGTGCTCCTAGAGGCAGGGTGAGAGCCACAGGTAAGGAGGTATGTTAGCAGAGGCCAGACCACGCTGGGTCACATGTGTCCTGCTAAGATCAGACTGTACCCTGAGTGCCCTGGGATCCTCCTGTGAGGCTTTCATTATGGGATTTGCATTTCATTTTTAAATTTTTATTTTAATTTTTTACTGTGGTTGACATGCAATGTTTTATTAGTTTCAGGTGTATGTACAACACAGATTTGTATTCTAGAAAGACTGTTCCGGCCCCTTGTGGAGAATAGTTTCAAGAAAGTTAGGGGCGCCTGGGTGGCTCAGTCCACTAAGTATCTGACTCATAATATCTGCTCAGGTCATGACCTCATAATGTGTGGGTTCCAGCCCCACAATAGGCTTGGTGCTGACAGTGCAAAGCCTGCTTGGGATTTTCCCTCGCCCTCTCTTGGTCTGCCCCTCCTCTATGGCCATGCTCATGCTCTCTCGCGCTCTCTCCCCCTCCCCTCTCAAAATAAATAAACTTTGAAACAAAGATGGGCAGTGGCAGAGGCAGAGGGACCAGTAACATGGAACTCGCACTATTATAAGCAAGAGATGAAGGTAGCTGGGAAAAAGTAGTGTCAGCAGGGGTGGGGAGAAGTGGCCAGTCTGCAATTTACGATGGACACAGGAATGATTAGGACCCGGCGACTGTCTGAATGGAGAGGTGAGGAGGGCACACTCTCAGGTCTCCATGTCCATTAGCTCCATAGAGGATGGTGCCCTTGGGTGAGATGCAGACCACAAGAGAAGGAGCAGGCTGGGGCTAATGAGAATGCAGAGGGTAGATTTTGAGGCAAAATATCCGGTTCCACCTCTATTACTAAGGTACCTATTTTCTCAGAAAGCAACTTTTCTGTTTAGAGCTATTCACTTTTAGAGAACCAAAGGTTTTGGTTCTTAGATACTTAAGCTCTTCATTTAAAAAAAAAAATGAAACTGAGCTCTAACTAGAAGAGAAGGCAACTTAAACTTAGAAGTGATAATTAATTGAGGCAGAGTGATAGAACACAGAAAGAGATCCAGAACACTAAATCCCTGATCTGCTACTTGTCAGCGGTGTGGGCTTCACCGGGCTCCCGCTCTGTCCACCTCTGCTTCCTAGTGTTGTTGTGAAATAAATGGAATCACAGGTGCACAATTCAGCACAGTGCTGGGTGCAGAGCAACTACGCACAGTATTTTGTTTTTCATCTCAATCAACTTGGTCATTTCCTAGATAATAGGGCAAAAGGAGGATTTTCCTAATTTTCATTAGTCCTCTCCTTGGGCATTGGAGTTGGTTAGAACCAGGTTCGAATACAGATTCTGACACTGAACAGCTCAAGTTACTGAAATGTATTAAACTTTGATTTCTAAACACCAACAAAAACAACAAAAACACACTTGATTTCCTGATAGTTACTATGGTGATACTGTCTGCCCTACAGGTTTTTCCCAAAGATTAAAAAGAAATGGGAATATATTTAAAATTGTCCCAGTCACATAGTAGATACTCAGTGAATCCTTCTCGATAGGCATATGGGGTTGAAATGTTAACCTAGCAGTTTAGAAAGGAGACCAAGGCAACATATGTAAATTAACCTCTAAATAAAGTGACAGATAATTTAAGATTGAGCTTGCAAAGGGATGTTGAAACTGGGGAAATTTACCACTGTGTCTTAAAGAGAATCTATATTTAGGAAAGATGGTGTGGGGGGTGGGGAGGAAGATGGTCAGTGAAATCAAGGACTGTAAGAACTATTGACAGAGGGGAACTATTTAGGGGGGAAGTAGGGATCAGTCACTCAGTCAACACGGCACATGAATAAATAATTAGAGGGCCCAGCAACAGACTATGAAGTATGTAAACCGGCTGTGAAGGCTGGAGAACACTGACAAGCAGTTTCAAAGTGCTTTCAAAGTATACAAAGTGAACAAGTCAGTAAACACCTCCTGTGGTTCAAATATGTTTTTTAATGTTTGAGCGTGGGGGAGGGGCAGAGAGAGAGAGAGAGGGAGGGAGCGTGCGCGCAAGAGAGTGCAAGCGAGAATCCCAAGCCGGCTCCACACTCAACAGAGAGCCCAACACAGAGCTCAACCTCACCACTGCAAGATCATGACCCGAGGTGATATCAAGAGTTGGATGTTTAACCAAATGAGCCACCCAGGTGGCCCTGTACTTCAAGTATTAATTTCCAGGATGTGTATGTATCACTGAGTGGAGGTTTTGTTTTGTTTATTGGTTTTGAGTGAAGGGTGCTAGTTTCGGTTTTGGAGTTGGGGGTGTTTTGTAGCAGACAACTAGGTCTGGACAATTTTTGTGTTGGAAAAATTATTGTGAATGAATGCAGTCATGTCCCAGCTTGTGGATCACACAATTCTGATAGTAAAGATTTTGAGCCTGCATTCCCAATAAACACAATATGCACAAACATATGCACTATCTTAAACATTTTTATATGTTTTATTTTCACATTTTAATTTTATATAAATATACTTTCGTATTTATGTATCTACATCTTAAAAAGCGAAATAAGGGGCTCCTGGGTGGCTCAGTTGGTTAAGCGTCCGACTTCGGCTCAGGCCGTGATCTCACAGTCCAGGAGTTCAAGCCCCGTGTCAGGCTCTGTGCTGACAGCTCAGAGCCTGGAGCCTGCTTCGGATTCTGTGTCTCCCTCTCTCTCTAACCCTCCCCCATTCATGCTCTGTCTCTTTCTGTCTCAAAAATAAATAAACATTAAAAAAAAGTGAAATAAAAATAAACAAAATTAGAAATTCAAAAATGTCCTACCCTGTATTGTTTGGGTATATATTTCACTATCCTACTTAAGACTACTAGGCTTGTTGTGAATGACAAAACCTTGCAACGTTCTTGAATCCAAGTTATATTCTCACTGGGTGAAAAAGTTTGACAAGTATTTCACTTATCTATGTTCTTAAGTTTTGATATGCTTGATCAAAATCAGCTAGATGTATTCACTACACTATGTAAAGGACACCCGTAATTTCTTCAAGTATTGATGTTTTCACTTTCTAGATGTGAGATTATCTAGTGATGTGAGAATATTACTTGCCTAAAAATACATAATTCACCATCTATTTGGATGATTTCCCTCCTATGGAAATATTTAAATAAGCATAAGTATATAAATTTTGTTATGTTTTTATTTTATTTTTCAGAGAGAGACAGAAAGGGTGGGGAGGATCGGGGTGGGGGGGGGTGGGGAACAGAATCTGAAGCAGGCTCCAGGCTCTGAGCTGTCAGCACAAAGCCTGATGTGTAGCTTGAACTCACAGACTACAAGATCATAACCTCGGCCAAAGTAAGATGCCCAACCGACAGAGCCACCCCGGCACCCCAAAGCATAAATATATATAAATATATAACTATAGAAATATATAATATTTAAATATATCAATAAGTATACCAATATCTATATGCTCATTTAATGATTTTCCCCATAAATTCTCCTTTGCAGAATGTTGATGTTACCACTGTTTGAATTTCTATGTGCCTACTCTAACTTTGCCATTCCTTTTACACTTAATACTTTTGTTATTTTAGTTTTGCCCCTTGGGAACAGCATGTATTTGAATTTGGGTTTTTCCTTCTCTTTTTTTTAATCGAAAAAACAATCTATGTTTATGGAAAGCAAATTATTATTTTTATGTATATATTTGAATACACCCCTTGTTTATAATTTTCCCTCTACCTGTTCTTGTTTCTGTCTTTTGCTTTGTGGACTATGGCTATATTTTCTCTGCTTTTGTCAGAAGTTATCTGAAGTGTTTTCAAAACTCAAAACATGTTTGAAATCACTTTCTTCAATTATCAATATCAAGAATGCAGGAGAATCTCTTGACATTTTTATGTAAATAAGAAACTTAGTATGTTTTTGCTTTACCTCCCCTAATTTTCTCCCACTTATTCAGTATTTATTTATAAAATATGGCTTTTTTGGCATCAGTTATTGTTATTTTGTATATGCTCTTTGGGCATAGTTTTACATTTGCATTATCTTTGCATTTATATTTACAGCAAGAATGTAGACTTGAATCTATATGTCACTGCTATCAGTGTTTAACATTAATCCTTTTATGACCTAATTTATCCTTTTGAGTTTGTTGCTAATATATATTCTGTTCCAATGTATATTTTTAAGGATGGATGGGTGATATAATTTTTATATCTTTGATTTTATGAGAATTTCTTTCCTTTGTTTTGTATAACTTCGTATTTCACATACTCTTACTTTCATATTTCCTATACATCTTGGTGGAAGAGAGGGAGACTGAAAGTGACCTCAGCATCATGGTGATAGGACTCATTTTTCTTTGCTTTCCCCTTTGATTAACAACTATTTGGATGTCCACAACCAAAGTGCCTCTGCATTACACCAAAACATCAAGGTTTCTACCCACCTGTGCATTCCAAAGTGGACAGACAAGACCTCAGCAGGGGCTGTGGATCTAAGGGAGTCCATGAGCGGCCCTGCCTCCACTCTCCTGGATAAGGAAAAAGGGCACCCAGAGAGTCCAAAACTGGACACGTACCCATGGGTGGATTTCCTACCCATAGGAAGGAAAATTTGTGAAAGTCCAGCATGCCTGAAGGCAGAATCTGGAGAGCCATTGGAGTGGGATCGAGAGGAATTGAAATTGCAGAGGAAAGAAAGAGTGGCCCTCCTCCCCATGGGGACAGGACAAGTGGCTGGGGCTTTGGGCAGTGGCTACCTCGGACAAAGGAGATGGAAAGGGACAACCTCTCTGCCAGAAAAGGTGAAAAGCAAAAGTGGCGAGTGGCTTTCTAGCTGTCCCAGTTGTGCCCATTGTGGGTTGTGGCTGGAGTGATTTGTTTCTCTTCAGCAGCACCCGGGGAATTCTAAGGAGACACTCTATGACTCAGAGGGGATGGAGAAGAAAGGAAAGGAAGCAGGTAAAAATCTCAAAGGACACTGAAGGATAGCGTTTCCTGCCATCTGCTCTGGGCCTTCAGCAGGGGGTCTGCTCATGGACCTCTGGGACTGCCCCACTGGAAGATACCCCTTACCGGACCCATGGTACCCCCAAAGCCCTCCTGATAAATAAATCCACACCTCCAGCCACTCTGCTGCCAGCTCCTGAAACTCACTCCCAAGTGCAGGAGCAGCAGCTTTACTAGGAGAGACCACAAACTTGAACCATAGCGCTACCTTCTGGACAACAAAAGGTTTCTAACAGCCAAACTGTTGAATGTAAGAACTAAAGGCTTAAAACTTATAATTAAGGATGGGTTGGCTACTTCAAACAAAAGCAGAAGTGCATGCCTTTAAAGACTGGGGGGGGGGGGGGGGGGGGGGGGGGGGGGAAATCAAGGAAATATGGTATCACAAGAAGAAAATCCTAGTTTTTTAGCAAATTCAAAGGCATGGAATACTACAATGTAACAAAGGAAGAATTCAAAGTAGTTGTTATAAAAGAATTCAGTTAGCTACAAGAAAACTTATAAAGGCAATTCAATGATCCAGGGAATAAAATTATTAAGCATAAATAATTCTTTAATAAAGATTAAGATTATAAAAAGACACAATTTGGGAGCTAAAGAATGCAATAAATGAGAAGATTGCCCTAGAGAGCATTGGTAACAGGGAAGGCCAGATGGAAGAAAGAGAAAGTGATGTGGAGAATAGAAATACAGAAGTAATTTAATTAGAAGAGGAAAGTGAACTAAGATTTTTTTTCCCCAGGCCTATGGACTCCATTTTATTTATCTATTTATTTTTAGATTTTTTTTTTTTAAGTAAAAAAACCCTACAAGATCTATTAGATTAGATCAGAAAGGCAAATGTAAGAATTGGTGTACCTAAAGGAGAAGGGAAGCCCAAGAGGGCAGAGAGATTATTTGAAGAAATAATAGCTGCAAACTTTCTAACCCCGGGCAAGAACTTGGACATATCCTTCTGCAAAGCTAATAATAGAACACCCTATTATCTCAATGCAAAAGACTTTTTACAGGACATATTATAATGAAATGATTAAGAATCAGTGATAAAGAATCTTAAAAGCAGCCAGGGAGCCAGGGGAGAAAAAGTACCCTATGAAAGAATCCCAATTAAGCTCTGAGCCAATTTCTCAGCAGAAATTCTACAGGCCAGAAGAATAGGATGACATATTCAAAGTGTTGAAAGATAAAATTTGCCAGACAAGAGTACTTTATCTGGCGAAGGCATGAAGGAGAAATAAAACAAAAGCTGAGGGAGTTCACCACTGCTGGGCCTGCTTTTCAGAAAATGCTGAATGGAGTTCTTCAAACTGAAATGAAAAAAACACTAATCAGTGACATGAAAACACATGAAACTATATAACACTATGTAACACCATGTAAACTATGGTAAAAATGAAAAATAGCTAGAATTGGAAAACTGTAATTCTATACGAAATGGTGCATTAACCACTTAACTGTAGTATAAATGTTAAAGGACAAGAGTGTGAAAAACAACTGCAGATGCTTGTAATTTGTTAATGAGTAGCCAGTATAAAAAGAATTGTGACATCAAAAATATAAAAGAGGAGAAGACAAAGGGTCGAGCCTTTATAGGCAAATGAGGGTAAGTTGCTGTCAGCCAATGATGGACTGTTTCATCTATAAGATGATTTATATTAAGCCTCATACTAACCACAAAGCAGAAATCTACAATAAATTCATGAAATATAAAAAGGTGGGGGTGGGGAATAGAACATATCACCATGAGGGGCACCTGGGTGGCTCAGTCGGTTGAACATCCAACTTCGGCTCAGGTCATGATCTCATGATTTGTGAGTTCGAGCCCCTCATTGGGCTCTGTGCTGACAGCTTAGAGCCTGGAGCCTGCTTTGGATTCTGCATCTCCCTCTCTCTCTCTGCCTCTCCCCCACTTGTGCTCTGTCTCCCTCTCTCAGTCTCTCAAAAATAAATAAAATGTAAAAAAAAAAAAATTTTTTTTAGAACATACCACCATGGAACACTATCAATTTACAAAGGTAGAAAGAAACGGAGGGAAAAAGAAGCAATGCAAATACAAAGCAACCAGAAGGTTAACAATAAGATGACAGTAGTAAGTCCTCACTTATCAATAATCATTTTATATGTAGATGGATTGAATTCACCAAATTCAGTCAACTGGTACAAAGTAGATGGATGGATAAAAACAAAAAACCAAGACCCAACTGCTGCCTTCAGGATATTCACTTCAACTTGAAAGACACACTTAGGCTCAGAGTGAAGGAATGTAAGAAGATATTTCAGGCAAGTAGAAACCAAAAGAAAGTGGGAGCAGCTATACTTACATTAGGCAAAATAAGACTGATAAAATCAATAATTGGTAACAAAGGCAAAGGTCATGATACAATAATAAAAGGGTCCATAAATCAAGAAGATATAATAAATGTAAATATATATACACCCAACATCAGAAAACTTAACTATATTAAGCCAATACCAACAGGTCTGAAGGGAGAAATAGGTAATACAATAATAGTAGGGAGCTTCAATAACTCATTATCAGGAGAGGATAGATTATCCAGACAGAAAATCAACAAAGAAACATGGGATTTGAGCTGTACTTTAGATCAAACAGACTTAGACATATACAGAACATTCCATCCAAGAGCAGAATACATATTTTTCTCAAGTACATACAGAACATTCTCCAAGAAAAATCATATGACAGGCCACAAAATAAGTCTTAGCAAATTTAACATTGAAATAACACCAACTGTCTGTTTTGCTCATAATGTTATGAAATTAGAAATAAATAAGAAGAAAACTGGTAAGCCTACAAATATGCGGAAACTGAAGAGCACACTTCTGAAAAACAATGGGTCAAAGAAGAAATTAAAAGGAAAATAAAAATTATCTCCAAACAAATGAAAATGGAAACCTATCAAATCCTATGGGATGCTGCAAAAATAGTTCTGAGAGGAAAATTTATAGTGACAGACGCCTGTTTTAAGCAATTAGAAAGATTCAAATAAACAACCTAACTTTACACCTCAAGGAACTGAAATAAAAAAAATTAAGCACAAAGTTAGCAAAAGTTGAGAAATAAAGATCGGAACAGAAATAAATGAAATAGACACTAGAAAACAATACAAATAAATAAATAAATAAATAGGATCATCAAAACCAAGAGCTGGTTTTTAAAAAAAAAAATAGTAATAATGATTTGACAAACCTATGGCTAGACTAGGAAGAGACAAGAGGCAAATAAAATTAGAAATGAAAGAAAAACTATATAACTGATTCTATAAAAAGACATAAGTTCACAAGAGTCTACTATGAACATTACATGGCAACAAATTTGATAACCTAGAAGACATGGGTAAATTCCTGGAAACAGACAACCTACTATAACTAAATCATGAAGAAATAGAAAATCTGAATAGACCAATAATGAATGAAGACATTGCATCAGTAATCAAAAACCTCCCAGCATAGAAAACCCTAATACCAGACTGCTTCACTAGTAAAATCTACGAAATATTTAAAGAATTAATGTTGATGCTTCTCAAATTAAAAAAAAAAAAAGAAAAAATAGAGGAGGGACCAGATCCAAACTCATTCTATGAGGCCAGAATTACCCTGATAGCAAAACTAGATAAGGGCACTACAAGAAAAAAAACACAGACCAATATCCCTGATGAATATAGATGCAAAAATTCTCAAAATATTAGCAAACCAAATTTAAGAACACATTAAAAGAACTATACACCATTACCATGTGGGACTTAGCCTTACGTTGCAAGGATGGTTCAACATATATAAATCAATAAATGTAGTATGTCACATTAATAGAATGAAAGACAAAAATTACATGATCATCTCAATAGATACAGAAAAGGAATCTGACAAAATACAACATTCTCTCATAATAAAAACTCTCAACAAATGGAGTATAAAAGGAACACAATGCAACATAATAAAGGCCATATACAACAATCCTACCTCTAACATTATACTCAATGCTGAAAAATCGAAAGCATTTCTCTGAGATCAGGAATGCCTGATCTCAGGCATGTCTGAGGGATGCCTACTCTCACCACTCTTATGCAATATAGTATTGAAAGTCCTAGCTAGAGAAACTAGGCAAGACAAAGAAATAAAAGGCAACCAAGTCAGAAAGGAAGAAGTAAAATTGTTATTTGTAGATAATATGATTTTGCATATAGAAAATCCAAGGGGCACCTGGGTGGTTCAATCGGTTAAGCATCCGAGTTCAACTACGGTCATGATCTCATGGTTCGTGAGTTTGAACACCACATCATGCTCACTGCTTTCAGAGCAGAGCCTTCTTCAGATCCTCTATCCCACCTCTCTCTGCCCCTCCCTCTGTTGTGATCCCTCTCTCAAAAATAAATAAAACATTAAAAAAATCCCCAAGACTCACCCAAAAAACCTGCTGAAATGAAGCAACAAATTAGGTAAGTTTTCAGGATATAAAATCAACATACAGAAACCAGTTGCATTTCTACTTGCTAATAATGAAATTTCTGAAAAAGAAACAAAGACAACTATCCCATTCACAGTGGTATCAAAAACAATAAAATACCTAGGAGTACATTTAACCAACGAAGTAAACAATCTGCACAAGACAAGATTTTGTTGAAGAAAATTGAAGCAAGAGACAAATTGGAACAACATCCTATGATCATGGATCAAAAGAATTAATATTGTTCAGATGTCCACACTACCCAAAGCCATTGATAGATTCAGTGCAATCCTCATCAAAATACCAATGACACTCTTTACAGAAATAGAAAAATATTTCTAATGTATAGAACCATGAAAGACCCTGAATAGTCAAAGCAATTCTGAGAAAGAACAAGGTAGGAGGCACCGTAATTCTGATTTCTAACTATACTAAAAAGCTATAGTAGAAGAACACAAAACAGTAGGATACTGGCATAAGAATGGATACATAGAGGGGTGCCTGGGTGGCTCAGTTGGTTAAATATCTGACTTCGGCTCAGCTCATGATCTCTCAGTTCATGGGTTTAAGCCCCGCGTCAGGCTTTGTGCTGACAGCTTGGAGCCTGGAGCCTGCTTCAGATTCTGTGTCTCCCTTTCTCTGCCCCTCCTCTGCTCAGACAGCCCAGAACTACCCAGCCCCCAACATAGAGTCAACTAATATTCAATGAGGGCCAAGGATATCCAGAGAGGAAAGGATAATCCCTTCAATGAATGGTGTTGTGAAATTTTAATAAACACAAGCAGAACAATGAAATTGAGCCCTTATATTACATTGCTCACAAAAGTAATTCACAATGAATCAAAGATTCAAACATAAGACCTGATGCCATAAAATTCCTAGAAGAAAACACAAGGAAGAAGCTCCTGGACATAGGTCTTAGCAATGATTTTTTTTTTGATAAGGTATCAAAAGCATGAACAAAAAAAGGAAAAAAGCAAAGGGACTACATCAAACTTAAAATCTTTTGCATAGCAAAAGAAACAACAAATGAAAAGTCAACCCATAAACTGGGAGAAAAATTCTGTAAATCATATACTGGATAAAGAGTTAATATCCAAAATATATAAATAACTCCTACAACTCAGTAAGAAAAAAAATTGGATTAAAATCGGCACAGAAACTAAACAGACATTTTTCCAAAGGAGATATCCAAAGGACCAATAGGTACATGAAAAGATGCTCAATATCACTCATTATTAGGGAAATTTAAATCAAAGTCACAAGAAGCTGTTACCTCACATCCGTCAGAATGGCTACCATCAAGAAGACAAAAGGTAAGTGTTGGCAAGAGTATGGAGAGAAGAGAACTCTTATGCACTGTTGGGTGGAATGTAAATTGGTGCAGCCACTATAGAAAATATGGTGGTTTCTCAAAAAATTACTAATAGATTTACTATATGATCCAGCAATTCCAAAGGTAATGGAAATAGATACCCAAAGGAAATGAAAACAGGATATTGAAAACATTTGTATTCCCGTATTTATTGCAGCATTATTCACAGTAACCACCTAAGTGCCCATCAATGGATGAATGGGTAAAGAAGATGTGGTATATAGATACAATGGAATTTTCTAGCCATGAGAAGGAAGGACATTCTACTATTTTTGACAATTTGGATGGACCTTGAGCACATTATACTAAGTGAAAAAAGTGAGATAGAATGACAGGTACTTTAGGATATCATTTACATGGGGAATCTAAAAAAAAAAAAAAAAAAAAAAAAAAAAAAACACATAAAAACAAAAAAAAACTCATAAAAACAGTAAAATGGTGGTTACCAGGGGATGGGATGGGGCAGAGTGAGGGGATAGAACAGACGTTTAAGGGTCTAAACTTTCAACTAATAGTAAATAAGTCCTAGAGATCTAATGCACACTATAGTGAATATAGACAACAATACAATATTATAATCCTAAAATTTGATGAGACTAGAACTGTATTATTCCAGGAAATCATTATAAAAATGGAGGTTTTAATTATCATTACAATAACAATCCTATTACAATATATAAAAGTATTGTATTAACATGTTGTACACCTTAAATTTAAATATTGTCCATCGGATTACTTTAATAAAAAATATTTTTAAGAAAAAGAAAACTTGGATCACAGTTTTTTCCAGTAGTGTGTAAGAATTGTGTCCTTAGACATGCACCCCCATGTTTATAGCAGCACTATTGACAACAGCCAAAGTATGGCAAGAGCCCGAATGTCCATTGATGGATGGATAAAGAAGATGTGGTATATATATATATGTATATATATATATATACATATATATATATATATATACACACACACACACACACACACAATGGAGTATTAGTCGGCAATCAAAAAGAATGAAATCTTGCCATTTGCAACTATGTGGATGGAACTGGAGGGTATTATGAAATTAGTCAGAGAAAGACAAAAATCATATGACTTCACTCGTATGAGGACTTTAAGAGATAAAACCGATGAACTCAAAGGAAGGGAAACAAAAATAATATAAAAACAGGGAGTGGAACAAAACAGAAGAGACTCATAAAAATGGAGAACAAACTGAGGGTTACTGGAGGGGTTGTGGGAGGGGGGGATGGGCTAAACGGATAAGGGGCACTAAGGAATCTACTCCTGAAATCATTGTTGCACTATATGCTAACTAATTTGGATGTAAATTTTAAAACATAAAAAATAAAATTAAAAAAAGAGAACCACTCAAAAAAAATTGTGTCCTTAGAGTAACACTAATGTTGTAAAGTATAAAACCAGTTTCCTTTGTTTTGTAATAATTTTTTATTTTTTAATTTGTTTAAAGTTTATATTTTTTTAATGCTTATTTATTTTGACAGAGAAATCATGTGAGAACCTATGAGCAGAGGAGGGGCAGAGAGAGAGAGAGAGAGAGAGAGAGAGAGAGAGAGAGAGAGGAATAGAGAGAATCGCAAGCAGGTTCTGCATTGTCAGCACAGAGCCCGACATGGGCATTGATTCCATGAACTGTGAGATCATGACCTGAGCAAATCAAGAGTCAGATACTTAACCGAATGGGCCACCCATTCACCCCTATGGTTTATTTGTTTCTTTAAGCAATCTCTACACCCATCATGGGGCTCCAACTCATGATCCCAACTTCAAGAGTCACATACTCTTCCAACTGAACTAGCCAGGCACCCTAGTTTTATTTCATTTCTAATAACCTCGGTTTGCTTCTATTTTGCCCCCCCCCCCCCATCTAGACACTTAAATAGAGTGTTCTCTTTTTCTCTGAAATTCAACAACAATTCATCAGGCTATGTCTAGGGGTTGCTTGCTTCTCATTCATTTTGCTTGCTATTTGGAGTCTATTTTCTTTACAACTGGTCTTTCTTGGGTCAGTAAAGCTTTATCCTCTCATATATTTGATTTTTACTACTTTTTATTTTTTCTGATCAGGAGCTGTCTTCAAATTTTTAAAGAATTTTTTTTGAACCATTGATTATACCCTTCACTGCTTCTATTAAAGCTGTAAATCATACTGAATTATTTAACTTTGTGCAACAAGATTTTGTTCTCATTTTTGCCTGCATAAAAGTCACTCCTTTTTCTTGTTTCTTATCACAGAGGTGTGTATGTGTGTGTGTGTGTGTGTGTGTGTGTGTGTGTGTGTATATAGTCTCTTTTATAGAATTTTGTCTATTTTATTGGAAACCCAAATCAGGTGATTTATAAAATTTACTTCTATGTTCTCAACCATTTTCAGAAATCTGATTTTTCTTTACAGCTTGAAAAAGGGGTTCTCTTTGTTTGGACTATAGAATCTTTCCCTAAGTCCAATGTTCCTTTCACCCAATTCCTTAGGTGGGTTTCAGTGAGGAGAGCTCTGTCCAGCTGGAGCGTTTCCCATAAACACAGCATGAGAACATTCTCCCTGAGAACCTGGATTTGGTGCTCGAGGTGGTATGTATTGCCTCTAAACCAGTTCCTGATGTCTGACATTCATTCTTTCAGTGTTATCGTGCCCCATCTCTCCGTGTTAACTGCAGGCTTCTGGAGCATATTAAGGCTTTCTAAAGCCAATGCAGTACTCTTCTTACAAGCACCCCAGGAGGTGTTCACCGGCAGCAGGCGTCCTGATAAACACATAGCATACTGCTGCAGAGGACCGATTCTAGAGCCCAGGTGCCTACATCCACATCCTGATCTATAACTTCGAGTTTTGTTCTGTAGGTACTTGCACTGGAGGATGCCTTTTGAAGCTATAGGGGGAATTTGAATTTTGCAAATGCTTTCTAGTTTTCTCATTTCTAAAATAGAGATATAGTCTTCCCTCATAGGGCTGCTTTAAGAAGAGTTATACACAACTCTTCAAACATAAAGCACTTCAAACAACACCTGAAACATAGTTACTCTTGTAGAGCATGTTTTCCACTTTTAAGGAACTTTAGCTTTCAAAGGGATTGTGTAGAGATTTGCAGGCTCCACATGTACACAGATATATGCATTATCATTTGGGAACTGATACAACCATAGCAAAAGAAAAATGGTTGAAGATGCTCACTTAATAAGACAATCTCCGTAACGGTTGACAGTCTACTCCATACTGAGGAAGCTGCCTCCACAGAACTGTTTCCTCTTCTGATGTGCTACCCTGACACTCCATCTGAATGATTTTGTCAACCTCACGATGTATATTCACCCCCATTCAAATCCTCACATGTAAAATGTGTCCATGACGATGCAAGTATTCTCAGTATCTGGCAGCGACACACAATGAAGAAAAGACAGCTGTGTTTTTGGAATTAGAGACGTGTGAAAGGGTAAGGAAGGCAGGAGAGGGAAATAAGATAGGAGATGGAGAGACAAAGGGCAGTGGGCTCAACACCACAACAGCCATGGGATGATGAATACAGAGAAAGATACCTGTGACGTTTCAAAAAGATACAATAAAGAGAAAATGGGTTCCAAGAGGATAAAGACGCCAAGGAAGGAATCATCCTACAAAGGACCTTGACTTATAGGGTGTGGGTCCCACCTCATTCATGACTCCCATGGAGCACCTGTTGTGTGGCAGATACCTTGGAGTTTCGAATAGTGAGTGTAGAAAAAGGGACAGTGCCCTGTGCATATAAAAAGAATTTTTTAAATATTTTTCAGAGAGATAGAGCAGGGGAGGGGCAGAGAAAGAGGGAGACACAGAATCCAAAGCAGGCTCCAGGCTGTGAGCTGTGAGCACAGAGCCCGATGTGGGGCTTGAATTCACGAGCTGTGGGTCATGACCTGAGCCCAAGTCAGATGTTTACCAACTGAGCCACCTAGGTGCTCTTATAAAAAAGATTTTATAAGGAAATAAAATTCAGAGAGTGGTATAGATCGGTGGTGAGGTAGAATTATTTGACCACAAACACAACCCTCCCCGTTTTGCTCACGTTATATGATTGTATGGTAAAAATGTTGAGGGTGATGCATGAATCAACCACTTGCAAAGCAGCCTTTGGTTTCTTTGCCAGATCTTCTTCCCTCAGTGGTCCTTCATTATCTTTTTGTTTGTTTGTTTGTTTCCAACTGAAGCATTATACATTTTAAGAAAACTAAACCAACTACTTGGTAAGACAGCATTTGACCCATGGATACTGAAGTTAAGAAAGCGTTCCAGATTCCTAGATCAAATACAGGACAAATCGTTTTCTGAAAATTGTTTGAAATTGTTTCAATAATTAGTACATTTCAGAGGGAAACCCCATTCCATGTTAATTATCTGAATAACTGTCTCAATTCCTGTCCCTTTTTAAAAACCGCAATTTCCTTGTGATTGAATAAATGATCTTGCTCTTACCACTATTTCCAGTAATTACCAGTAATTCCAGATAGAATTGGGTGCAATTCTCACTGTGTCCTCAAGATGGCAGGCAAGGATTTAGACGGAGTTTAAGAGCTCTAGGGAAGACTTCCCACCGATCCCCATTCAGGTTTCCTATTACTGAATCCATTAACAAGTCTTTTTTCTTTTTATCCCCAAACTTACTGAGGTATATCTGAAACATTAAAAATTGTATGTGTTTAAGGTATACAACATGACAATTTGATATACCTACACATTGTAAATAACTACCCCCATCAACCTAACACACATCACCTCACATAGCTGCCTTTCTTTTTGTTTTCACTTAGATTGACTCTTCCAGAAAATACCAGATATGTGATACATTATTAATAACCACTGCCACGTGCTCTACATTAGACGCCCAGAATTATTCATTTTATACTGCAAGTCTCTACCCTTTGACTAACATCCCATTTCTCCCATGCCCTAGTCCCTGGCAACCACTATTTTACTCTCTGCTTCTAGGAGTTCTGCTTTTCAATAACTCTTTTTTGAATGCATAGCTTGTTCCAAGGATTATGCTAGATTTTGTTGGGCAATACCATTCAGCTTTAAAAATTTACCATTATTTACTATATGGTTTAGAAAAACACAGGACATTTTATTCCTCAGAGAAAAGGCAAGAATGTTGGACAGTACACTAATATAATTAAATGGTGCACGGACATCTGCAGCTTAAAAAAAAAATAGGGAGAAAATAGCACATAAAATAACCAAGATAGACTGTCCAGCAATTTTTAAAAATCCTACTTGGATTACCACAAAAAAATCTGAAGATTGACTCCAAAACCCCAACCCTTTTCTAAAAGTCTTTCCTTTGGAATTTAATTTGCTTGCAATAATAAAATTATAAAATATATTTTTCCAGAAGCCTATGTTAACCTTGCCAATTGAGTAGATTTAAATTATCAATGCTAAAGAAACAAGCCTTTACTATATTACAAAAGTCCATAAATAGAGCTACATTTGAAAATAAAGGGAATTTAAAAGGTCAAGAGATGCCAGAGAAATTGTTCCCTTTCCAGATATTGAAATTTAAATCTCATATTTTTTTAGGCCATACTGATGCTAGGCAAAATTGCAGTCGCTGAAAAATAATATAGCTTATTTGTACATATTCACATGTTCTCTCAGTGTTCCATGCCACTTGACATTACAAATTACTGGTAGTCTTAAAAGGTAAATTTTAAATTAGTATCCAGTATTAGAGAAGACTAAAATAACATGAATACAAAATGCCAGGTGGTATCATGAATTCAATCTTGGAACAGAAAAAAAAGGGGGGGTAATAGTGGGAAAACTGATGACATCTGAATAAAGTCTGTAGTTTGGCTAATAGCATAGTATCAGTGTTAATTCCTTGCTCTTGACAAATTGAACCAACGTCTTCTGACACGTTAATAGTAGGGCTGGGGAACAGGGTGAAGGTATACACAAATACTTCATATTTGTACCTTTCCTATAAATCTAAAATGATCCCCAAATAAAAAGTTAAAAATGTATTACCGCTCAATTTATTCAGCGAGTGCAACTAAGTGCCTACCATACATCAGGTAATGTTCCAGATGCTGGAGACACAAACCCTGCCTATGCTGTTCACAGCCTAGTGGAGAGATATTAAGTATTTATTTTTATCAAAAAATTACTAAAATTTTGTTATCTGCTATTTTTGCTTTTATTTGGAAGAATGAAAAATCACATCATAGAAATTAATATGAGTGAAAGAAAAAAAGAGATACGGTGTTGTAAAAAGCATAAAAAAGAGAAGTCAAATAGAATCAAAAGGAATAATGGCAGAAGCAAAGAACAATTAGGTGGATGAAGTACACCATCTGGTGTGTTAATGGACATCTTCTCCACCATTGTTTACTTGTAGACTTTTCCTGTTTAAAGTAGGCATTTTTAAGTTAGTTGCAAAACAATTATGACCTAAATAACAATTCCTATGGAAAATTTCATGTACTACTTTTATATATATATATCATGTACTACTTTTATATGTACATGATATATATATCATGTACTATATATATATATCATGTACTATATATATATATCATGTACTATATATATATATATATATATATATATATCCATCCTACCATTTTGGCTTGAATGAGCAGGGCTTATTTTACCCAGTTCTCCCAGTAACATGCCTTATCGATAGTAAGGGAGAAGGAATAAAAGAAGAAAAAGCACAAGCAGGGGTGGGGGTGGGAGAGTTGTGAAAGAGGGGCACCTGGGTGGTTCAGTCAGTCAAGCCTCCGACTCTTGATTTGGCTCAGGTCATGATCTCATGGTTCATGAGGTTGCGCCCCACATGGGCCTCTGCAATGACAGTGAGGAGCCTGCTTGGTATTCTCTCTATCCCTCTCTCTGCCTCTCACCTTCTCACACACTCTTTCTCTCTCAAAATAAGTAAACATTTTAAGTTGTGAAAGAAATGGAGAAAATAGAAGAAAAATATGAAGTAGGGAAATAGAAAAGGGGAAGACATCTTGCCTCATCTAAAAACTCGCTCCCTAATTAAATAAGGTAAGACCCTGGTATAAGGTTAGCCAACCCAATCCATGCTTCAAGATCACCATTAATTATTAATAGATGGCCCAGACAATGAACTTTCCACAGAAAGGATTTAATAGCTTTTTGAGAAGTAGGGCTCTCAAATTCCAAGAAAGTTACATTTGTAAAATATCTTTTAATGTTTATTTATACCTGAGAGAGAGAGAGAGAGAGAGAGAGAGAGAGAGAGAGAGAGAATATATGTATGATAGGGGAAGGGCAGAGAGAGACAGAGACAGAATCCAAAGCAGGTTTCAAGCTCGGAGCTGTCAGCACAGAACCCGACCCAGGGCTTGAACTCACTAGTGGTGAGATTATAACCTGAGCTGAAGTCGGATGCTCAATCATCTGAGCCACCCAGGTGCCCTGTAAGAAAGTTCCATTTTTATCTTCCTTTCACTAGACAAGAATCATTTGCTCACCCCAAAACACAAACAATTTGATTAAAAATGGACAGGAGATTGAATAACATCTTTTCCAAAGACACAGATGGCCAACAGACACATGAAAGATGCTCAACATCACTTATCTCAGGGAAATGCAAACCAAAACCACAATGAGAAATCACTGTATACCTGTCAGAATGGCTAAAATCAAAAACACAAAAAGTAACAAGTGTTGGCAAGGATGTAGAGGGGAAAAAAAAAATCAACTCTCATACATTGTTGGTAGAAATGCAAATTGGTGCAGCTACTGTGGAAAACAGTATGGAGGTTCCTCAAAATATTACAAACAGTATTACTACTGGATTTTTACTCAAAGAAAATGAAAACACTAATTCAAAAAAGATATATACACTCCTGTGTTTACTGAGGCATTATTTATAATAGCCAAATTATGGAGAAAACCCAAGAATCCATCTATAGATGAATGGATAACAGAGATGTGATATACATATACAATGGATTATCATTCAACCATAAAAAATAAGAATGAAATCTTGTCATTTGCAACAACATGGATGGATCTAGATAATATAATGCTAAGTGAAATAAGTCAGAGCAAGACACACTATATGATTTCACTCATGTGAAACTTAAACAAAATGAACAAATAAAAAATACAAACAAGAAGACGCTCTTAAATATAGGGAGCTGATGGTTACAAGGAGGGAGGTGAGTGGCGATGGGGGCGGGGGTGGAAAGGATGAATTAAGTGTAGTCTTAATCTTCACCTATCTTGATGAGCACTGAGTCATGTCTAGAATTGCTGAATCACTGTTGTACATCTGAAACTAATAAAACACTGCATGTTAATTATACCAGAATTAAAATAAAAATTTTAAAAACGGTCATATCTCAGGTTCAGTATTTACCCACACTTCATCATGACAAATAGAAACAGTATTATCATGTAATCAGAGACTTGTTGAAGGCCATAAGCTGAAATATGGCAGTTAAGATGTCACCTCTTATTTCAAAGAAGTCTGATTAATGACAGACACAAACCAATCCATGGATCAGTCAATGATACAGAAATGCTCTTATTAGTACTTAATCTACTCAACAACAGTTGACCACCTGCCTGGGGAGAATCAGGACCAAAATCCTATTTAGATCTCTGTCAAAGGAGTTCACCAGTTCCCTGGATCATTAAGAATAGAATTGTCTTGCATTGACACCTCTCATTTCTAGGAGGAGCTAGAAGTCATAGCAAACAGGGCTGCTTAGACTATATCATCTCCATGTTTTCTTTCAGTTCACCATGCTTCTGTGCTTTTTTATACTCTTACCTGTGAAAGCACCTTGTGCTAGGCTCCATGATGAAGCTATTAGCAGTGACTGTGGAGGAAGGAGGAAGGTGGGGATGAGGTAGAGGAAAACAGTACAAAAAGCCGTTTATTTCATCAAAAAGAGGATTTTTCTTGTTAAAATATTTGATGTATTTAGAGTATGTCAGACTGAAAAATACCTCTGTGCAGTGGGTATCATGATTTATAAAGCTACACAGCATGCCAAATTGACTCATTTTTACTCTCATACGTTCAAATGTATTAACAGTGTGCATACTTTCACACTTTTTTTTAAATTTTGATATAGCAATACAGACCTGCAGCCTTCATTTACACTAAAATCTCAATCTTTCTTTTTAATGTTTATTTATTCTTGAGAGGGGGAGAGGGGCAGAGAGAGAGGGGAACAGAGGATCCAAAGCAGGCTCCGTGCTGACAGCAGAGAGCCCAATGCAGGGCTTGAACTCATGAACCATGACCTCATGACCTGAGCCGAAATCTGACACTTAACTGACTGAGCCACCCAGGCCCCCCTAAAATCTCGGTCTTATTTCAGAGTGGATTAAAGTTATTTGGAAAGAATAAAATCAACTTTCTTGAGAAGTTACTATGCCCCAGGAACTTTTCTAAGTTTGTAATCCTCATAATATCTCTATGTGCCAAGTATTATACTTAATAAAAGTATTTACAGATGAGCAAGGTGAAACACAGAAAAATCTAGCTTCTCCCAAGACCCTTATTTAGGCAGTTGCAGTATCAGGATTTGAACCCAGGCATTCTGGGTTCACAGCTTCACTCATAGCCTCCTTGTAACCCAACTTCTAAGAAGCCATCAAGAATAGGATTTAGGCACCTGTGTGGCTCAGTCGATTCAGCATCTGACATCAGCTCAGGACATGATCTCATTGTTAGTGAGTTCAAGCCCTGCGTCCATCTCTGTTCATATTCTGTGTCTCCCTCTCTCTCTGCCCATCCCCGTTCCATTTGCATTCTCTGCCTCATGCTCTCTCTCTCAAAAAATGGATCAACAACAAAAACAAAAAAAAATAGGATTTTATGCTTAGGCATTTGGTACTGGCTCTGTAGGACCATCACAGACAACAAAGCTGAAAACATTCTTAGTGCCGAAACTCACATGACAGAGGTCAGTACAAAGTTGAAAAGGGTCCTTTGGAGAAGGTGTAATGAATTTCTGTTGACTTTGCCCCTAAATAGCCTAGTATAAAAGGACAAGTAGAAGTTTACAGCCAATTACACTCTACTTGTTTTATGTTGTAGTAGAAAATGGTAGGTTCCAAAAGGAAAATATCTGGATTGCTCTTTGCCCATGTAAAATTCCTACTTGCCTTTTTTTTTTTTTTTTAACATTTTTAAATTTATTTTTGAGAGAGCACAAGTGGGGCAGGGGCAGAGAGAGAGAGAGAGAGAGAGAGAGGGAGGGAATCCCCAACAGGCTCTGTGCTGGCAGCAGCAAATCCAATGCAGGGTTCAAATCCACAAATTACAAAATCATGATCTGAGCCGAAGTTGGACACTTAACTGACTGAGCCACGCAGGGACCCCCAAACTAATTCTGAAGGGCAGAAGATCCATATTGCAGCATGAGAGTGGTAGTATATGGAATTAAAGGGAAAAATGAGGCAGGAGAGTTCCACACTGACCTCGTCTCACAAAACAACGGCTATTTTTTTCCAGCTACTCTAGTAAGTACTTCGGTTTTTATGACATGCTAAAGAACATTGCATTTATGCATCTATAAATGTCAGCTTGAGTCCTAGGATTAGCAGGGTACATGGTGCCCCATTTTGTAAAAGACAAGATCTTTAAATATTCTTTCTTCACAACATTCTAAGCATTATGTTCAGAAAGCACTGTGCCTTAATGAAATAAGACCTTAATATGCTCAAAGGGAAATAAAATGAACTCTACTTAGTATTGTAAAGATAAGACCAGGAATACTTTTGCCTTGATTAAACCTTAGTTTAGGGTTTGGCAAACTTTTGCTGTTAAGAGTCAGATAATTATTTTAGGCTTTGCAAGCCAAATGGTCTCCGTTACAGCAGAGACTATAGACAATATATAAACAAATGGATATGGTTGTATTCCAATAAAACTTTATCTTTTTTCAAAAAAAAGGTATCAGGCCCAATTTTGCCCACAGGCCATAGTTTACCAACTTCTAACTTAGATAATATAAACCTCACTGAAACACAAATTAATCTAAGCTCAGAAAATTACCAAAGAAAAAATTACTTAACTAATGAACAGGGATTTGAACACTTAAATATTCTACAATTCAAGTATTAATTGGTTAAATATTCTACTAGATTTTATGTAAAAATTAATCATGATATACTAGATTTAGTTATTTTTCTAGGAAGTTTTCACATTTTACAAAACCCAACCACGTAGAGATGGAAATCAGGATTCATCTTTAGATATTTACATACTTCTAATTTTAAAGTTAATAAATGTGTAAATTATTCCAAGTACCTACATGCATTTTCAGTACATGCTTGAGTACATAAATATATAGCCTTCTCTAATTGGAATTGACTAGCTCTATACCCTCATTCCTGCTGATGGTGGAAAACAGGCCAATTCCAGATCAGTGCTCAGTCCAGCCCAAATACTCATCAGGTCTATGGTTATAGTCTTATTATAGTTAGTCTTGTTAGAGTTCATAGCTTCCTTACATTCTTTTGAGTTTTCTTTCACCCATTTTCTGGGTTAACTCTATAGTCCTAATGCCAGGGAAATTCTAGTGTTATCTGGTGAGTCTTTGTCCAGTTTCTTTGCCCTGCAGGTGAATACTGACAGCATTCTGTGTAAATGACTGCACTTCTCTCCTCTCTGGCTTTTTGGGGTCTACTGAAATTCCAAGTATCCTGATGACCCACATCAACTCTTCACCCTCACATTTTATCCGGCTACTAGTCATGGGCACCTGACTAAAAGCCTGGGAAAAGTTCCTCTTGCCAATTTTTCTCCCCTGTCAGGCCCAAGGGAACTCCAGGACACTTCCAATTCTCTGAAGCACTGAAAAACTCAGATGGGGGATGAGGGACAGGGCAGTCTCTGAACTGAGGCTCAAATGCATTTTATTTCCATTTTTAGCTTCCCAACTCACTCACCGTATAGTCAGTTGTGTGGGGGAAACAGACACAGCTACACCCCAAGATCTCAAACCAGAAGTAGGTTCCGGTCCACTCTCTCTGAGCCTTGAATCCTATGGCACTGGTGAGGGGCTGCTTAAGGATGGTGGGGCAAGGCATCACATCCCACCAAGGACTACCTTTATTTCCACATGTTGTTCTTTAGATCTAGTAGAGAGGACCTTTAGCTTTTTCACAGGAGATTAAGATTTTGAAGGCTTCTGTTTTTAAATTGGTCTTTGTCAGGGCACCTGGATGGCTCAGTCAGTTACATGTTTGACTCTTGATCTTGGCTCAGGTCATGATCTCATGGTTAGGTTCATGAGACTGAGCCCTGCGTCAGGCTCTGTGCTGACAGCAGGGAGCCTGGTTGGGATTCTCTCTCCCTGTCCCTCTCTCTCTGCCCCTCTTCTGCTCACATTCTCTCCTTCTCTCTCTCTCTCAAGATAAATAAATAAAATTATAAATAGATAAATAAGTCTTTGTCAACTCTTCCTTGGTGTATGGGAACAGTGATGAGGTGGTTCATAAGCAAAACCAAATCTGACCTCAGGAATGGAGGCCAAGATCTCCTTTAAGAAGAGTCCATCTCTCATTAGTAGCCCAGAGCCAGTGGGTGAAAGCTGGTGGGAATAGGTCTCTTGGCTGGAAGAAGGAAGTCGTAGATAAACCATAAAAATGTTTTCTTTAGGATTCTTGGCAGCATTTGGCACAGCTAAGGATTCTGTCCTTTCTGAAACATTTTCTTCAGTTGGACTGCAGAATAGTTTATTCTTTATTTATGCCTGTCTCACTGACCTATCCTTCTTAGTCTCCTTTGCTGGACCCTCCTCTTCAGGTCTCTTCTCTAACCTCCCTTTCCCTAATGAACTTACTCAGTGCTCTTGCTTTAAATCATTTCAGTATCATTTTTTATGCTGATTCCTGAAACTTTAGCTCTATTCCTGACATCTCCCTTGAGATCCAGAAACCCTGCTCTACATATCTACTCAGATATGTAATAGGCATCTCAAATTTAATTGTTCCAAATAAAACGCAAAATTCTCCTGCAGTCTCAAGACAAAAACAAAAAATAAAAACCAAAAACAAACCAAAAAAACCCAACAAATATTGAACTCTAACAGTTTGCTTTTCAGTGATATGCATTAGCAATTCTGAAACCATTTTGTATATATTCCAGGATTGAGAAAATGGGTCAATATATTGAGAATAATAGGAATCAATTTGCTCACTAATGGAGAAGAAATTACAGATACAGAAATGGGGAAGTCTAGACTGGAATTCCAAGTATTAGTAGGAATTCACAGTGCTTGACATAGATCAATAGATGATAGACAGATATGGTAAATAAATAAAGTTACACACACACTCACAGTTTTTCCTACTGAGAAGACTTAGAGGCATTGACCCCGTGGGAACAATGAGCTCACTTAGCATATAGCTCTTGATTTCAAAATACAATTTTTCACAAAAAGAAATAAGAGTTTCTTGGAAACCATGGATTAGGGAAAGTAAAAGAGAAGGCTGGAACATCCTCCTGTTTAAGGAAGGAATTGTTTAAAGAATTGTTTAAAGAATTGTAGGAATTGTTTAAAGTAAGGAATTGTTTAAAGAATAATGGGGGCACAAAGAGACACAAGAATCTGCATGAAAGAGACTCTGGCTAAACCTTGGGAAATTTAGACACTAAAATAATTATAGTAATATATAATAATCCTTTGAATAGAACAAAAATCCATGATCTTACACAATACAAATAAATTAATAAATTCAGGATAAAGTAAAGCTTCACCTTACAGTGGAATGACAACTAATAGATATAAAAAGCAGTGATAGAATTGGGGGCGTCAGTAATCACCTATTTGCACCATCTATGTGAGACTTATTTTAGGCAAGAATCATTGATGCGTGATAAAACTAGTGTTGAGTGTTTGATGAGGAACAGGGCATTTATATAACATCTAACCATCTTCCCACAGATTATTAATGGCAAAGGGAAATATAGTATGGTAAAGAGAGGTGATGACCGCTACCTTAACATAGTAATCAAAGTTAATACCACTAATAATAAGACACTGCTCCATTATATGTTTAATAAGATACACTGAGGACAGAACATTTGTAGACTCCTGCTGACAAAGCATGTTAACCTAATCATGAGGAAACCATAGATAAACCCATGCCAAAGGACATTCCAGAATTTACCTTGTTTATTCTTGTAGAAAATATCAAGATCTGGAAAGACAAAAATGGATGTGGAAATGTTCTCGATATAAGGAGACTAAAAATATAGGAAAACAAAGTAATGTGTAATACTGAATTGAATACTGCATTGGGAAGAAAAACAGACATTGGAAAATTGATGAAATCGGAATATGGAAATATAAATTATATGAAATATTTAATAGTAAATATCTGGATTTGGATTTTACTATACTTATGCAAATGAGTGTCCTTGTTATAGGAAGTATACTCTGAAATATTTGGGTAATAAAGGGGTGCTTTCATTTTTTTTTTTTAATGATTCAGAAAGAGAGAAAGGGAATGGAATAAGGCAAGAGGCTGAATGTAAGTGGTGAGTCTAAATGTAGAGTACCAAATTCTTTGTACTATTTTCACAACTTTTCTGTAAGATTGAAACTGTATTAAAATTTAAGGTTACAGGGGTTCCTGGGTGGCTCAGTCAGTTGAGTGTCCAACTCTTGATTTTGGCTAAGGTCATGGTTCAGGGCCATGGAATCAAGCCCTGCCTCAGGCTCCATGCTGAGCATAGAGCCTGCTTGTGACTCTCTCCCCCTCTCCCCCCTCTATAAAATAAAAACTTAAAGACTACAAAATGTTTATATTGTTTTACAAGTATCAGAAATGGCAAAGAGGTCATAAATAATGCCAGAAGCCACCATCAAGAGCAAGACAGTGGTGCCTGGATGGCTCAGTCGGTTAAGTGTCCAACTCTTGATCTAGGCTCAAGTCATGATCTCGTGGTTCGTGAGATCTAGCCCCATATTGGACTCTGTGCTGACAGTGGGAGCCTGCTTGGGATTCTCTCTCTGCCCCTCCCCTGCTTGTGTGTGCTCTCTCTCTCTCTCAAAATAAGTAAATAAAAAAAAAAAAAAAAGAGCAAGAGACAGAAGTCTGGGTGTGCTAAGAAGAAGGAGCTTCAGAGCTTTAAGTCCATAAAGGAAGTGGTTTCTGAGGGTGATAGTCTAAATCACAGGCTCACTAATGATGGCTATGAAAAGGGAAGATCAACAACCTGGCACTGTGCAAGGAAAGAAGAGGCCAGTCATCAATACAATGTTTGAAGTCTACAAAGATGACAACAGTGATTCAGTTGTAGACAAAGACTTCTCTAAGTGCAGAGGTCATCAAATAAGAGCAATGGACAACAGCAATGAAGTTGGGGAGAAGGTCGCATTAAATGGTTAGTACTGTGGCTCAGAGAAAGGCACCAATAAGGGTTAGTAGGGGAGCAGGGAGGACGGAGCAGAAAATGGGAATGTAAGGTGTATTGACATTTCCAGAATCAACGATCAGAAGGTAGGGAAAAAAAAGCCTCTATGTAAGAGGGTGGCCAGATTAGGAGAACCACATATGACTTAAAAGAAAAATAAAATAGAAAGCATTCCAGCAAAGTATCAAAACTGCAGGGTCATCTCTTCAACAAATGGTGCTGAGAAAACCTCATATCCACATTCATAAGAATGAAGTGGTTCCTTATTTACACCATATACAGAATCAACTCAAAATGACCCGAGACCTAAGAATTAAAACTATAAAACGCTTAGAAGAAAACATAGGGAAATTTTTCATGATGTGGATTTCATAATGATTTCTTCAATACAATACCCAAAGCACAAGCAATAAAAGAAAAAATAAATTTCACGAGATTGAAAATTTTTGTGCAAAGGACGTATCAAGAAAGCCACAGAATGGGAGAATATATTTGTAGATCTTTAAAAAATCTAGATTTGTACTATCTAGAGTGTAGAAAGAATTCTCACAATGCAACAAAAAGACAAATTAAAATGGTCAAAGAGCTTGAATAGACATTTTTCCAATGAAGATATACAATTGGCCAACAAGCATATGAAAAATGTTCGACATCATCAATCATTAGGGAAATGCAAATCAAAACAGGAGGTGCTACTTTATAGCCACTAGGATGGCCATAATAAAAAATGGCAAATAAGGGTTGGGGAGGATGTGAAAAAACTGCAACCCTCATACATTGCTGTTGGAATGTGAAATGGTACAGCCACTGTGGAAAACCATTTTGCGGTTCCTCAATTAGTTAAACATGGGATTACCATATGAACCCATAATTTCACTTCTAGAGACAGGTATGTATGTGGGGGTGGGGGCAGGGAGGGGGGAGGGAGAGACAGAGAGACAAAGAGAAAATTTGTATACAAATATTTATAACAGCTCTATTCACAATAGCCAAAAGGTAGAAATAACCCAGATGTCTATAATAGTTGAATGGATAAAGAGAATGCAGTAAATCCATACAATGGACTGTAATTCCACTACAGAAGAAATAAAGTACTGATACCTGCTAAAACATGGAGGAACCTTGAAAACATGCTAAGTGAAAGAGGCCAGACACCTAAGGCTACTTATTCTAGGATTCCATTTGGGGAAACGGGGAATGGCTATTTCATGGGTATGGGCTTCTTTTTGCAGTGACGCAACAGCTATGGAACTAAATAGTGATGATGGTTGCAGAGGATAGGAGTGTTCCTAATGCACTGAACTTTACACTTAAAAATGGTTAGAAAAGTTTCAGGTCGTATATATTTTAGCACACACACAAAAATTACAGGGTGTTTCAGAGACCACAGTAGAAGCTACAGAGGTGTGAAATTATGTTGGGTGTCTGCAGATGGAGAACAATAAATTGGGAAGAGTTGCATGAAGACACCAGAAAGGAAACCAGGAATCAAATTTTGGAAAATCTTCGAACATCACATTAAGGAGTTCATACATTACTCTAGAAACATTAAAGAGCCATTGAAGAGTTTTAAGCCATAGGGAAAATTGACCTGACAGTTTTATTTTTATTTTTTTTTACATTTTTTTTAACGTTTATTTATTTTTGAGATAGAGACAGAGACAGAGCATGAACGGGGGAGGGTCAGAGAGAGGGAGACACAGGATCCGAAACAGGCTCCAGGCTCTGAGCTGTCAGCACAGAGCCCGACGGGGGGCTCGAACTCACGGACCGCGAGATCATGACCTGAGCCGAAGTCGGCTGCCCAACCGACTGAGCCACCCAGGCGCCCAGACCTGACAGTTTTAAAGTTTCATAACACTCTTTTTGAATGGAGCTCCTGTAGGATATAAAAATGGCTATCAAAGCTCTTACTGACAGTTTCATTAATAAACGTGATTAAATTGTCTCCTCCTTTTCCCCAGGAGGGCAGGGCTCAAAAGTCTTCTAGTGTATAATTTTTCCAAACTCTTTCTTAAACTATAAGCTAAAAGTAGCCAGACTGATGGCCATCCCTAACACAGTTTATTTTTTTTGTTTGTTTGCATATAATTGAGATACAATGTTACATTAGTTTCAGGTGTAAAACACAGTGATTCAACTTCTCTATACATTATGCTATACTCACCACCAGAATAGTTATTAACATCTGTCACCATAGAAAACTATTTCAATACCATTGACTGTATTCCCTATGCTGTGTCTTTTATTCCTGTAACTTATTCATTACTAACTGGAAGCTGTATCTTCCACTTTCTTTCACCCATTTTGCACATCCCATCATCCTCTCCCCTCTGACAACCACCAGTTCGTTCTCTGTATGTATAGGTCTGATTCTGCATGGATTTAATACCTCCCTTAGGATACCCTTTTTTTTTTTTTTTTTTTTTAAACACTAAAGGAAACTGATGCCTCCCTAAACCATTAGTAGACTGAAGACCTAGGCTATTTTAACAAAAATATTTCCCCTGCTCCCATGCAGCCCTGAAGCCTCCCCCCTAGCTAGGGGGATGATCCTTCATGCGTAAGCATGAAAGCCAGGCTGCTAACATTTCATGGCACAAAGTCAACTCTGCCGCCTGCAAGTCTGGCATGTAAGGCGTATAGATCTATCTTTAATCAAAACCACAGACAGCTGGCATTTGGGGCGCTCCAAGAATGCAGAAAGGAATTCTCTATGATCCAACCCTGGCTAAAAGCTCATATGAACACCTGATACAGAGATTTGGCAAGATCCATTGTTAACTGCTTACTAGATAGTGAACCACTATCGTGTTTGATTTGGGTGAGTTAATAAATCTCATACAGAGCACTTAGTAACTATAGTTCCCCATTTGTATGCCTTTCTTGGATTTTAACATTATAGCTTCAGACTCAAATATTCAACTCAATTTTTATTTTTAAAAGCCAACCACATATAGCCAGGGTTCATTTGAGACCGTTTGGGAGTTATCCATAGTTGTTTTATCCATCTAGACTCGTCCCCTACTCTTCCCCGATGGAGCCCCAACTTTTGCCCATTTATCTTATTTATTGCGTACCTTCTGATGTGTCATTTGCTGAGGATACAAAGATGGCAAGGCATGGTTACCCTCTAGGTACTCTATTAGCCACTTACCCCTGCCCCCCAAAAATCAGGGCTCTTGCAGGAACAAGGTATGTTCCACGTGTCTCTCTCCAGCATTGTTTCACTATGTTGCAATTCTGTTCCAAACACCTTAGGAGCTTTAGAAGATTCAGAGACATCTCCCCATTCTAGGCAGGACCTTACTTTGCATTTTTCAATCACCATGAAATGAAAGTTAAGGATGATTAGACCAGAAAAAGGGCTATCCCTTTATGCCTGACAAAAATGGGCTAAGAAGAAACACTCCAATAATACCAGCTCTGCTCTTGTTTTGAGCAGTTTGCGTGTCTCCCACCTGAGCAATCCAGGACCCCTAAGGCTTGCGTACTATCCACAGCCCAACCTCATGGCCTTGACCAGTGGCAGCTCCCAAGGAGAGGAGGTGCTGTGTGCTTTTACTGACTCTTGGGCCTCAAACTGTGCTACCAAATCACAATGCTATTACTTCCTCTGAGTCATGAAGAGGCAGGTCTCTAACTGGTCACAGAATCATTAAACATGCAAAATTTTAATGAAATTTTACCTTAAAAATTTTATAAGATCAACATGCTTTCTTCCTTCGTGTAATATATAGAACTTATGTTACAGTGACTTATTTAAGAATAAACAGCAAGCACAGTTTGTTAATCCTATTTGTTTCCTATGAGAAGAGAAAAAAATATGCTAAGTTTCAGGGACTGAGGCCCTTGGTGATGATTAATTTTAGGTTTCAACTTGACTGGGCCAAGGGATGCCCTGATAGTTGGTAAAACATTACTTCTGGGTATATCCATGAAAGTGTTTCTAGAAGAAATTAGTATTTAAATCAGTAGATTCATTAAAGAACATCTGCCCTCACTAATGTGAGTGGGCATCACCCAATCCATTGGCCTGAACAAAAAGGCAGAGGAAGGGTGAATTCCCTCTCACAGTCACTATCTCATGGCTCATGGCTTGTGAGTTTGGGTCCCACATGGGGATCTCTGCTGCCAACGTGGAGCCCACTTTGGATCCTCTGCCCACCTCTCTGCCCCTCCCCTGGTCACACACTCTCTATGAATAAACATTAAAAAAAATTAATAATTTATTTGTTTTCCCTGAACCAGTGTCAGACCAGCAGTTGAGAAGAGAGGTGACTCAGTGGTATGCTAAAATGCCAACAGGCTTAAAATAGGCCATTTCTACAATGGTTCTTCACTTTCCAAGGCAGTTCCTTGATGACCACAGGGGCAAAGGAAAATAGGGTGAACCATGAATTTAGTTCTAACTCCTCCTTTCCCTAAACACACACACAAAATCTCCAGTAGAGAAGACAGATCCAACAGAGTCTAGAATGTCTGACACATCTTTACAGTCATCTGGTCTCCGCTTTTCTCCCAAACAACAAGAGCAACATTCCCTGTAATAGAAGAAATGTGGGAGGAGAAAAGCCATATAAATTGGAAGTAAGTTTAACCTCAGCAAGAAGTAAAATTCTAATAATGAAAATCCTTGGCAAAGAAGCCAAACTCATCATTGGAAATGCGACAAAGAAGCTGGATGTTCATGGCAAGGCGCTCAAGAAGGGATCTAGAGCTTGAATGAGGAATTAAAGATTCTCTGAGATCCAAATATAGGACACAAAATGACACCAAGCTGTTGTCCAGCCCCCAAGAATGGCTTTCTTTCCCCATGTAGCTTGAGAGGCCACCAGGTGTCAGTGTAAGCTAGAAAATAAAAATAATTCTTTGGGTTGTTTTGTTTGTGTGTGTGTGTGTGTGTGTGAGAGTGTTTTGTTTTTATAACTCGCCTAAACTTACACGAGGAGAGAACATTCTGGACATGATGGAGATAAAAGATACTAAAGGGAATATCAAATACAGAAACTCGTAAAAATCATCAAGAAAGTTTGATAATGAACACCATGATCAATCAACTCCCAATTTTTCCTCATATAGAGAATGTTTTAGTTAACCAAGGACACGTTTGGGAGGAAGAAACCATGGTTTCTATTGGTCAAATATGCAGCAAATAGCAAAATTATTTTAATAAACTTGACAGGAGGTGCATTCCGACCCGGGATCAACACAAGCATCATGTGAAATAGGCAGCTATTTGAGAGTCACAGCTCTTGATTAAATTCCAAGGAATTATGCTGACTTTTCCACATTCCCCATGCAAATAACCTGGCTTTATATTCTTACTGGCAATTTTAGAAAAAGCTCTATTTAGGGAATTTCCTCTAGCCACAAAGAATCAAGTAAAAACAATCAACACCCCACTCCCATAGGAAACCTAAATTTACTATGCTTAGAATAGATGGGCACCGCCCAGAAAATCATCTCTTATCTTTCCACTTCAGAGGTTAATAGGTTCTTGTGAAGGCCTCACCTATACTTTCAAATTAGCCAGATTCTTGAGAATTAGCAACCTTCTTGCCTTAAAACCATAATTACCCCTGAGGAAATGAAAACAATTACTTCTATACCACTTTATGCTTATCAGACATCATTTCTACCCACATTTGGTATTAACAGCAATCCTATTATATAGGTAAAATAATTCCATGCCCATTTTATAGGTGAGGAGATTGAGGATAAACACCCCAAAATTTGTACACTGGGTTCACTTCTTGGTATACACTTCCAATTTGTAAGTTTCTGACTCCGCTCCAAGAAGAAATAAAAATAAAAAGCCATAGGCTTTTGAAAAGGTTTTCTATTTCCAGAGACAACTACCATACAATGGTAGGATAGAGACATATCTGAATATGGTTATCCAACAGGAAAAAAAAAAAGAAAAACATTTAATACAGTCAACTAAAGCAATTTTTGTCAAATTCTAAAGAGATTAAGTTTGCATGAGACTACACCACTGTAAACAAAATAAAAAATGTATATTTTTTTTCCTTCATGTCTTTGGCAGGAGCAGAGTAAAAATGATGCTACTACCCGTGCTGGTGAGGAAGCAGCCTCAGGAATAATGAGCTCAGTCTTTGCCAATGAGAGGCCCCTTGCCCCACCCCCAGGACACTGGCAAGGTGGGAGGGCAACAGGGGTGAGTGACGGCCAGCAAACCCAGTAATGGCTTGGGAGGGATAGCTGGGGTGGAAGGAAGTGAAATACCTAGGCTCTAACTCAAAGTGGCATCCGCAATTTCTCCCTGAGTCAATGGCCAGTCTCCTCCACGGGGAGCTAGTATTGCCACATATCCCAAGTTCGAGCTAAGTGACCTGGGTCCTCTTGTTTTTCCAAAAGGACGGAAAGTCAAAACAGCTTTACTGGGAGATCATTGCCTGCATATTGGCTTTGCTCTGTAGGTCTCAGAAGCCTTTGCTACTGGTTTTTAACATCTACATGCTGGCCTTTAACTCTGGACCAGCTCAGCCATCTACTGCACACACCATACAGAAATGTGGTCATGAAGTATGCTGTTGGCTTCACAGTTACGGTCCCTTGTAGCAACCCAGAAAGAGTACTGGGCTTGATGCTATCATTACTTCATAGAAGCAGCATTACAGTTAGGCATTCCCAGATTATATTTAGCTAAACAACAGAAGGGGGTTAGAGGAAATGTAGGGGTTCTCAACAAATGCATTTCCCGTAACCGTGGCCTTCAGTGTGTGCCTGACGGTTCCCAAGTTCGGCAGCACATTAGAATCACCCAGAGAGCTTTCAAAATGTGCTCATGCCACGTCTCCCCCAGACCAATTAGATGACAATTACTGCGGGTAGGTCCCAGGCACTAGTAATTTTTAAAGCTTCCTCGTGATCTTAACGTGCAGCTAAGTGAGTTTCTGCTTTATATTATTTTCATGGACAATAAATCCTCATGCTTTTCCAAGTAACTTTTCAATGCTTTCTGATACTCTAGGGCTGTCTACTCCTACTGTTCACATTTAATCTATTGCAGTAGTTAGCACTACAGAGGACCCTCAATCTTTGTTACAAGGACCTTTGCCAGTTGGAAATACAGAAGACTATGAAAAAAGAAGGAGTTCTGGACTGAAATGGTCTGTTGCTTGAAAGTAGATTCTGTACTCAATGTTACCTTGAGGCTAGTCATTCTCCCTAAAGACTTGACAATTGTGTCTATATATTTTATGGAACCCCCCCCCCCAAATGCGGAGTGCCCTCTGGAATTAGAGTATTGCTTGTATCCACAAGGCAGTACAAATATATACCCAAAAGGCTTTGACAAAAGGGGTCTTTACTCGTAGTTCCTGAAAAGTGACAGAAAATTATATAGCATAAAATTAAAAAATATGCTTAAAAATACTGTTTCCCCCAAACCCTACGTAACAGGATAGCAATTGCTTCTAATATCTCTTCCCTGCTCTTTCAAAAACAGTCTCTCAAAAATATTCGGCCTACTGGGGATTTTCCACTTCCCTATCCTCTGTTTTTAAAAATCAAGTCCTCTTTCCATAAATAGCTTGTTTCTTTAATATTTATCTTTATATTTATATCTTTGTAATTATATAATATTTATCAATATTATTAATATTGATACCTTATTTTTCAAGCCCAGCATCTGTAATTTCTTATTCTAGCAATAAAAGCACTTTTCCTTGGGAATTCACGCCACCTCCTTGAAAGTGTTTCAGGTGTCGGTGATCAAACCTGCCTCCGGGACTGAGCACCAGCCCTGGCCAATCATCTGCAAACCACCGTGATCCGCCTCCATTCAGTGCATACATGCTTGTATAGCCAGGCCAATCAGAGGCAACGGAAAATCCAGCACTGTTTATGCTACTGGAACAAAGACTTTCTTTTTCTTCTGAGGCCAGTTTCAGAAATCTAAGTTGTCAAAAGTGAGCACGAGGAGTCTGAGAATGAATCTGACGACGAGTATAAAACTTACGGGTGAATATAAAACACCTGGACGTGACAACGCACTACAAAGAGGTTAATCCCAAACCTCCGAAGCTTTTGATGGGATCCAGCTGTTCAAGAAAAACTACCCTGCTTCACACACAGAAGACAAACTATGTTAAAGGATTTTAAGTTAGGTTGCTGTCGCTTGGAACCGGAAGAGTTTTGTCTAATACAGAAACCAGCACTTGGATGTAGAGTATTAGGAGTCCATAAATGTGGAACTGGCTGAACTGTGATGTGGTAGATGGCAGTAAGGATATCTCGACTATTACTAAGAAGTCAGAAAAGTTTGTTCCGTGATGGTTGACCCATCACCTGTTGTATGTGGGATATAGAGAACATGCCTAACAAGACTGAAATACTGGGGCCATTTGCAGAAATACTCTAGAATGTAGGGGTGTATTGGTTACTTCATGCAGCCTTCACTAAGCCCCAAGAAGAAACTTCTTGTACAAAGAAAATCTGGGCATGCTAGCCCATCTGGAAACAGAGGGAAGAAAAGAGAACCGTGCTATGAAAGACCTTTTCACGATGCAAGTAATCAAGGGCGTTTTAGATTCTGTTCATCTTTTTACTTGCAGGGTTAGTGACACTAAATTCTCTGACCCAGGATAAAGTTGGAATTGAGGCTAAAAGTGGAGGAGATAAGATAGCAGGAGGAATCAACAGCATTCTCCCTCAGACTTCTTTTAAACACTCCAACCTGTGAGCTCCCTATCTAAACAGCAGACAATCAACTCCAATGAAAGGAGTCAGTCATTGGACTATAGGCTGAAGGACAAGGATAATACGGGACTTCTGAGCTATCTCGAGACAGAAACCAAGCTGGAGACTATTAAGCTAATCACTGCAAAGATGTACAGGGCTCTCGGGTCCACTGACCAGAATCTAAATTTTGGGACACTGACTTGATAAGATAACTAGCTTTGTCTTTACTATAATTGGTGCAAATAGGCTCCAAACCGATGAAGCTTTTAAGGGAAATATTATTTCAGAGAATCCATAGTCTGTTGAACAAACACTTTTCTTTTTTCAGTTAGCAATATGTCTTGGGAAGAAGTCCATACCAGTGTCTACTGGCTTAAGCCTCTCTAACCTCTGCAAATGGTATTTCATTGGGCGAAAGTTTTATCATTTATCAAGTCCACTATTGCTGACCACTGACTACTATCCAATTTAGAGATATCATAAAGAATTCTGCACTGAATGCTTTTGACTATAGTTATAAAAATAGTTTTTAAATCTCAAACTTGGTACTATGGAAAGGGTTACCATATTTTAGCAGAAAGCTTCTGGGAACTCCAACAAGCATTTGTTCAATAAATGAACGGATAGAGGGTGCCTGAGTAGCTCAGTTGAGTATCTGATGCTTGATTTTGGCTTGGGTCATGATTTCAAGGTTCATGGGATTGAGCCCCAGTCGGGCTCTGGGCTGGCAGTGTGGAGCCCACTTGGGATTCTCTCTCTCTCCCTTTCTCTGCCCCTCCCTTGCTCACTCGCCGTCACTCTCAAAATAAATAACCTTTAAAAAAATAAAATAAATGAATGGATAGCTATCTTTATTAACCATGAATGTTCTGCTTCATTCCCAGATGGGAGAGTCTCAGATATATCCTCCATAATGCTTCAACCAAAGACCTCATCGAAGTGCCACATAGACAGTGAATTTAGGATCTTACCTTTTATGATCCTCAAGCAGCCTGCCAGCACAGAGTCTCCACAACCCAATTATCTTTTTCTTCCTGCCTGGTTTTGTCAGAGCTCCACAGGTTCCTACTATGCCAGCAGCATGTTTGTGTTTCATTTGCCTGTGGCTTATAAAGCCACGGTTGTGGGTGGGTGGCAGGAACTCAGCACTTCGCTTCCTGAGTGATAAGTACCACCATCAACTGCACGCATATGGCTCCTATTAAAGTAAATGGAAGGCACGTGTCTAATGTGGAGGGCAAAATTGGCAAAACTGAAACAGCTGTAGCTATTGACCCTCTGTTTTGAATGAGTGCTACGTGAGGTAAATAGTCCGGTCTCTTTTTCTAACCTGTTTATATGACTTTCTCATTACATAATGGTCATTTCTTTTTCCCTCTGTTCACATATCCTAGGATTTTCCCCAGGCTCCTCTTGGTTCATTATTTCTCATAATGAAAGAAAAACACAAAAACAAAAACGAGAAAAGCCATTTTGCATGGAGTCTATCAACACCAATGACAAACAATAGACCTCCAACGAGGGCAGAAACCGGGTGACCAATTATTGGCATATTTTAAAGGAGAATCAAATATTTCATTGAGATAGTGGTTGACTGGAAAATTTCTTTTGACCTCAAGTGTCTAGGACTCATGAGTTAATTCAGTGAATATATTTTGGGCATCTTAATATTCCAGTTCCTCGTAGAATCTGGACACACACAAAACAAAGACAATTACTATTTCCAAGGATTTCACATTCTAGAGAGGACAGTCAAAAAAATTTCTTCCCACCATGAACCATGAACACCTTGAGGGCAAAGAAACTGCTGGTTTCTCTCCCGTTGTCAGCATTCAGAAGGGAATGTTGTATGAATAAAATAATTGCAATGTATATGAGGAAGCTAACTAGACAGAGAAGAAACATAGATCTGAAAGTTGAAAGAATAGTCTAAACTTGGATGGAGATTTTTGAGTCATCACCATAGAAATGTTAGAGAGAATATATAAATGAATGAGATTGACCAGGAAAAATACATGAAACTTGGCCCTCTTTGGAGCAACTGACCTCTAATGAACTGATGCAGGGCAAGGAGCCATCAGGTCACAAACAGAGATGTAAGATGAGAATCTATAAAAAGTTATGTCCTGGAAGTAAAGAGAAGCTATTATAACAATATACCATAAACTGGGTGGCTTATGAACAACAGAAATTTATTTCTCACAGTCCTGGAGGCCAGGAAGTCCAAGAATAAGTCACCAGAAAATTTGGTGTCTGATGGGGACCAGCTTTCTGGTTCATGGATGGCATGTTCCAGCACATTAACTTCACATGGTGGTAGAGGTGAAGGAGAGCTCTCTGGGGCCCCTTCTATGACAACATTAATCATATTCATGAGGACTCTGCCTTCACGACCTAATCACCTCCCAAAGGCCCTACCTTTTAATACTATCACTTTGGGGTTTGGGATTTCAATGTATGAATTTTGGAGGGACACAAATATTCATATCACAGCAGAGAGTTTCAAGAGGAATATTAACAAAGGTAAGAACAGCTACAGAGTACATATATATGTAAGAGACAGACTGAAAAGTTCCCATTTAATAAAAAGGATTAGAAAAAATAAAATAAAATAGGCTAAAATTGTAGAGAAGATGTAGCCTAGGAAAGGGGAAGATGAAGTTAGAGAAATGATTTTCCTTTGTCTCTATCCTTTGGGGAGAAGCTTCCTTCATATCCCTCCACAGAACACAACACAATGATTCTCAAAGAAAGAATTTTCCCATGCAATTCAGCTATGTTTTGAGTTGGACAAAAGATATTGTACTATTAAAATAAAATACTGATAATCTTTCCCAACTGGTACAAAACTTAATTTAAAAGGTGCTTGTGTTCTCAATGGCACGTTCGTCTCTCACATATTTGTATTACACTTTTGTAGTCCATTCTGCACCTTCTGATATCAAGTCCTAGTGTCTGAAAAAAACAAAGGGGGGTAAAAGTAATAGACTTTAAATGGGGAAACCTAGGAAGAAGCCAACCTTGTGGGTTTGGTGACTTTTTATTTCATAGGACAGGTATGCTCAAGATTGTGATTTCATGTTATAAATATAAAGTATGTTTTGGGTTCATATCATAGAATTAACTAGTCCATTTTTCATCATGTTCTGAAAAGTACCATAAAATCCAGGGGTTTTATGATATCTCCTGGACAAATTTGAGAACTGTTGGCCTAACACATTAGTTTGCGTGGAGTAATCAAGCAAACTTCCAAGCTGTCATTTATTATAGTCCTTTATATATAATCAGCAGAACAATGGTGCAATGGAGTCCTGAAACTGAAGAAATAATGGCATGGCCGGGCCAAACCTACTACTTACTCCTTCCATGTCTTAGCAGAAGTCTTATAGTGAGTTTAGAGTGGAACCAACCTTCTAATGAGAAAGCATCTTTCTCCTTTGTGCCTAGATGATGATGATGATTGCCAAGGACATAGACTATTCTAGACCAGGAAGTGAGACTATGGGCATATATTGGAGAATCTAGATAAATGAAGAGAAAAATTGGATATCTTAATAAATATTACTGCACAATATTTGATTCCCTCTATGAATAGTCTCAAAATAATACAAGTGAAATATCTGAGTTTTTCCTAGATGCTTTTTGGAGGTTCTGGATTCTGTTTTTTGAATGTTAAACTACTACTTAAATGGGACTACATGAGTCTTTAAGTTCAAAGGGGTCACATCCAGAATTTCAGGTCCACTTGGGTCATTCTGAGGCAGGTCTCCAGTTAGCTGTACTAACTTCCTCAGCAGAGAACTTTCTTCTCAATAACACATTGTTACACGCATTCACCTCCAAATAACTACATCCTGGGCAAATGGCTCTGACCTCCCACTTTCCTTTAATTCATTACTGAATTTATTTTTATTTATTTTTTTAATTAATATTTTTAATGTTTATTTTTGAGAGACAGAATGCGAGTGGGGAAAGGGCAGAGAGAGAGAAGGAGACACAGAATCCAAAGCAAGTTCCGGGCTCCGAGCTGTCAGTACAGAGCCCAACAAAGGGCTTGAACTAGGAAAAGGCGAGATCATGACCTGAGCCCAAGTGCTGAAACCACTGAGCCACCCAGATGCCCATATTATTAAATCTAAATCCAAAAGGTTTTTCTGCACACGTAAATGCACATGTAGAAACAACTGGTCTGGTCACCTGGGTCGCTCAGTCAGTTAAGCATCTGACAGGCTGAGGACATGATCTTAGGTTCATGAGTTTGAGTCCCAGATCTGGTGAACTTGAGGTCCGTTCCAGGCTCTGTGCTGACAGTGTGGAGCCTGTGTGAGATTCTGTTTCTTTCTCTCCCCTTCTCTCCCTCTCTCTCTGCCCCTCACTCACTCACACCCCCTCTCTCTCAAAAAGTAAACAAATAAGGGGAAAGAAAACAACAACAACAACAACAACAACTGGTCTCCCAGCCTCAGCTAAACTTCTAAGAACAAGAAACCAAAGGCCTTTATTTCATGGTGGAAAATTACTCCCACATCATTGGTATGCTATCATTTTACACACAGGGACTCAATGGACTGAGTAAATCCCATTTCTTCCACCCTTGGGAGAATTAGCTGGACAAAACAGACATCCTACTGATTTACAATCTGGACGGCCTTCCCCCATACATGACAAAGTATTTCTCACAGGGCTTTTCTCAGCTGTTGCTTTTTCCTGACGCAAGTGTCAAATGCTCTGGCAGGTGAATTCTACATCCCTGTGGTGGCTTTGGGTGTAAGCCGGTATATTTCTGTCATCTCCTGCATGTCAAAGCTCAAAAGAAAACTATGTGTGTGTGTGAGGAAAGGCAGCTGCTATTGTCCCTGGGGGAAAATGCAATTAAGAAGTCTTTTAGCACACAAGCTCAGCATTTTCTTTGGAGAATAAGTGGCAAAGGTGGGGATCCGGGGGCTTCAGGCCAGGGGAATGGACTTTCTAGAACCAGATACACGAAGCTAAGTCTTAAGGAGATAGCAAGATAGAAGGGAATGATAAGAGATCAGGGCCTCATTCCATACCTCATTTTGCCCAAATTTTCATTTGATGTAGCACCCAGAAACCATTTCATTTGATTCTGCCTGACAAAGCACAGAGGTGGAATTAATTTTCAATGCATTTTATGTTGTATAGACATACCATGAACTGATTGGAATGGAAGGAACTGCGTGTGTATCAAGAGTCATCCTACTGGTTTAGTTAGCTGCCAATTGAAATATCCAACACTTTACTGAAGACAAGTAGGTGCCTTTTCTGCTTTTCAAACAAAAGACAGTAGGTAAGACCATCATCGGGTTGAAGTAACACTTTATACACTTAAAGGAATATATGGAAAAACATTCCATGCTCATGGATTGGAAGAATAATTATTGTCAAAATGTCAATACTACCCAAAGCTTTCTACACATTCAGTGCAATCCCAATCAAAATTGCACCAGCATTCTTCTCGAAACTAGAACAAACAATCCTAAAATTCATATGGAACCACAAAAGGCCCCGAATAGCCAAAGTAATTTTGAAGAAGACCAAAGCAGGAGGCATCACAATCCCAGACTTTAGCCTCTACTACAAAGCTGTCATCATCAAGACAGCACGGTATTGGCACAAAAACAGACACATAGACCAATGGAATAGAATAGAAACCCCAGAACTAGACCCACAAACGTATGGCCAACTAATCTTTGACAAAGCAGGAAAGAACATCCAATGGAAAAAAGACAGTCTCTTTAACAAATGGTGCTGGAAGAACTGGACAGCAACATGCAGAAGGTTGAAACTAGACCACTTTCTCACACCATTCACAAAAATAAACTCAAAATGGAATATAAAATATTAGGGTGAGAAATCATCTTAGAGTTAAATTTCCACACCCTTCATTTTGGGTGAGGAAACTGAGGCTCAATAAAGTGAGTTGACCAAGGTCTCAGCTGGTTAGTGAGAATAATAACTTGGATGGTTATTAGCAAAAAATCATTTTTCCAGGCATGATGCTAGGTACTGTGGGTACAAAGGAGAAGTGAACACATTCCATGCAGTTCCCGGAGGGCAGGGGCTATGGTTTCACACAGGGAGGACAATGCTAAAGTATCACACCGAGAAACACACATGTATGATAATGGATAAATCCAGGAGTGGGTGAGCTCATTCAGGTACGATGTGCAGAACAAAAACAGGAGACACAAAAAGCCAGTCTCCTCATGAAAACTCCAAGGTTCTTTTAATAAGGCTACCTCAATCAATACCTACAAAAAAAAACTTAACGTAATCTCCACAGCATTATATTGTTCAATCTTATAAAGTAAGAGAATTTTATGTCAATTAAAAATGCCATATTTATACCAAAATGCTCTCAAATCTTGTACTTACACTGGTTACTATAAAGCAGATTTTGGGACACAATCCAAATATCCCAGGATTCACCACCTGGGAGGTCACATTTTCCTTTTATAATCTAACTGCTACATTTAGAAGCCCCTTGTCCTCTTGATGTACAACTTTTCCAGTTGTCTTAGCCGTTTCCAATTCAGGCTGCTATAACAGAATACCATAGATTGAGTGGCTTATAAACAACAGAAATGTATGTCTCACAATTCTGGAGGCTAGAAGTCCAAGATCAGAGTACTGGCAGGTCCGATATCTGCTGAGAGGGTGCCTCCTGGCTCATAGACTGCCATCTTTTCACTGTGTCCTCACCTGGAGAAGGGGGTGAGGGAGTTTTCTGGGGCCTCTTTTATAAGGTCACTAATCCCATTCATGAGGGCTCTGCTCTTATGACTTAATCACCCCCCAAATGTCCTGCCTCCTATTACTACAGATGGTCCCTGACTTATGATGATTTGACTTATAATATTTGACTCTAACATGGTGTGAAAGCAATGTAGAAACACATCTGGAATTCTGAATTTGGATCTTTTCCCAGGCTAGCGGTATCCTGTGGGACCCCCTTTGGCAATGCTGGGCGGTGGCAGCCCCAGCTCCCAGCCAGCCATGTGGTCACGAGGGTAAACAATTGATTCACTTACAACCATTCTGTACCCATACAGCCATTCTGTTTTTCACACTCAAAAGAGTATTTAGTCAATTATATGAGCTATTCAACCCTTTATTATAAAATAGGTTTGTGTCAGATGATTTGACCCTTACAGGCTAATGTGAGTGTTCTGAGTACGTTGAAGGTTGGCTAGGCTGAGCTGTGATGTTTGGTAGGCCAGCTGTATTAAATGCACTTACAACTCATGACATTTTCAACTTGTGATGGGTTTATTGGGATGTAATCTGATCATAAGTCGAGGAAGATCTGTATGGTTGTAGCAGTGAGGATTTAAACATAATGGATTCAGTTGTGGGGGATACATTCACCTACAGTATACATTTTTCTCTTCTAACAGTTTCTGAATATCTCAGAATTTTGTGGTTTCTCCCAAATCCTCCCTTGACCACTCATCTGACCATTCTTGACCCTATTCACCACTTCTTTCATCCCAGGAGAGCCATCCCTGCGTGTGTCAGAGCACTTCCCCATCACTTCTCATAGCATTGGAGAAATGAGCTAGTATTTTAAAAACCATCATAAAAAGGCTTTTTAAGAGCAATTCAAACTGGGGTGCCTGGATGGCTCAGTCAGTTAATCATCTGACTCTTGGTTTCAGCTCAGGTCATGATCTCACGGTTTGTGAGTTTGAGCCCCACATCAGACTCTGCGCTGACAGTGCAGAGCCTGCTTGGGATTCTCTCTCTCTCCCTCTCTCTCTCTGCCCCTCCCTGCCTCTCTATCTCTACCTCTCTCTCAAAATACATAAATAAAATTTTTTAAAAAGAGTAATTCAAAGATACTGCACAGTCCCTGGCACCTTCTAGTCCCTTACAAAACAGATTCACATAATGTCCTCTATCCCAAGCCATTTCCTCAGAACTAAGGTTTATTCTATACCAACCACTCTTCATGCTCCAGGTACCTTATACCTCTAGGTGTAGACCGAAGGGAGCCCAGGCCTCAGAGAGAGAAAGTATTTCCCTCAACCTGTTCTAAGGCTCATTTGAGAATGACTTCTTTCCAGAAAAATTGATGACTGGAATGTCCATTTCCTTCAGAGGCAAACCTATTCCCAGCTACAAGGTTGTGGCCAAGTTGCTTACAAGAAAATTCTATGGTGACTGACAACATGTTTCCCAAAGCCCATGTTCTTTAGTTTGCCCCAGTTTGCAGGATATCAAGAGCCCAGTGGAAATTAGGTAGTGCAAAAATTAGTGAATGTGTTTGCTACTTTACATGGCAAAAAGGACTTTGCAGATGTGATTGAGTTAAAGACCTTGAAATGGAGAGATTATCCTGTGTTATATGGGTCGACCCAATGCAATCAAAAAGGACCTTTAGCTTAGAGAACGGTTCCTGGCTGTAATTAGAGGCAGATATGACTATAGAACAATGGTCAGAGAGATATAACATTACTGGCTTTGTAGTGAAGAAAGAGGCCACAAGCAAAGGAATGTGGGCAGCCTATAGAAGCTGGAAGGGACAAGGGAATGGATACTCCCCCAGAGCCTTGGTAATGAATGCAGCTTTGCCAACACCTTGCTTTTAGTCTAGGGAGACCTATGCCAGAGTTCTGACCTATACTCTGTAAGATAATAAATTTGTGTTCTTTCAAGCCACTAAGTTTATGGTAACTTGTAATGGCAGCAATAAAAAACAAATATCTTATTCCTTTTCTGTCTTTCCTTATTAAGGCTACAAAAGACATGGAGACACAGTGTCACCTAGGAATACACTAGTGATGTGTATTATGCTTGTTACACTTGTAATGTTGGTTCATCTTGGACGCGATGTAGGAAATTTTGATAAGCAGCATTCTCTTCTAACCTTAGTCATTCTCGGACTCAAGAAAATGATCTAAAAAAAGGAGAAATTGACCAAAACGATAAATAAAGGTGAAGTCAATAGGGAGAAAATTTAAATCAATTAGAGATAAATTCTCTAACCCAGTGGTTCTCAACTTCCGCACTATTGACATTTTGGGCCAAGTAATTCTCTGTGTGCAGGTAATCCTGTGCATTGCAGGATTTGTAGCAGCGTCCCTGACTTTGACCCTCTAGATGCCAGCAGCAAGCCTCCATCTGTGACAACCAAAAATGTCTCCAGATACTGCCAAGTTCGTCCCAGGGACAAAACCATTTGTAGTTGAGAACCAAGGTTATTTCCCAGTGATATCTTGGAGGACAAAAAAAAAGTATATCTTATAAGGATAAGCTTGCTATTCTAGGATATGTTCAGTTAAGAAGTAAACACTGGTAGGACATATGTCAGTCCCTTAGGCCTTTACATTTTCCATATGTGGAACACACAGTGTCAGGGATACAAATATTCATTTCAAAGAGATTTAGGTATAAAAACCTTCTTGGATAAATTAAATTCTCTGTACTGTCTTTCATTTTCAATACAAGGTCTCTTTCCATGAGTCAATCATGTTTCCTGGCAGACTGACTTGGAATGACACTAAATAGAGCTGGGCACTGTGGCTTTACTTGTAAGGACATGGCACGACTTCTGAGGAGATCACACACCAGCACAACTAACTGCAGGTGACTTCGAGTTACAGAGCACAGGCCAGTGGGCACGAAGGGGATGTCGCCACAGAGTCACTTACGGAGGGCAGGGGCTTCAAACAGAGCTAAATTCATTTGGGCTAAAGCTATTAAGTGGAATCTATTCTTAGGGGAAAAAATGCATTGAAGTAGATGTTGTACACAACCAGTCCCATACTTCCATCTCATGAATGAGATTATCTGCTTAGCCCTAAGTGCTGGCACCTCCAACCACCATATGCACAAGACATCAAAGGTTACCTATTCTCCTCAAATATGGTAATGATCTAAAAATAGGGAAGTGATTTAAGAACTAAACAAAGCAACTGAGTTGGTTGTTTATAACCTGTGAATAAGCCAGTGCATGAATTCAGCTGACAACAATTTGAAGTGAGGAATTCAGACTAGAGCAAAATCCATCATCATGATCATGGTAACCCAAATTAATAAATTAATAAAACAGATGGTCTAAGGTTCTAGTCTATAGCAAAATAGCTAAGAATTTGGGTGACATTTCTTTCTGACCAATAAAGTCGGTTGGGTCTCTTTTACAGGACAGAGACATTTAAAACTGGGATTTTCTTTAAAGTATGTTTATAATGACTAGTTGCTATATGTAGTAATAGTCTATGGAAGCAGTGTTTGAGAATGGGAAAGTGAGTTAAAAGTGATAAAGGAATTATTTTTAGCAGAGTTCTGTTTCAGATGGTTTTTATAAATACACTCCCTATAATTAATAATCACTACACAATAAGAAAAAATCCCCATTTCTCCTTCAAAATAATAATTCCCATTCTACTTTCAGATAAATTCAAGATGGTATCTCAATTACATTGCAGATAAAGGTATTATGGTCACAACTGACAGCTCTCTTCAAATACTTCAAGGTCTGTTACACTGGAGAGGGATTAAGTCTTTAGATGTTTATCCAGAATGAGAACCCTTGGATGGAAGTTTCGGGAAACATGTCAGGGTGCCTGGGTGGCTCAGTTGATTGACCATCTGACTTCTGCTCAGGTCATGATCTCACAGCTCGGGAGTTTGAGCCTTGTGTCAGGCTCTGTGCTGACAGCTCAGAGCCCAGAGTCTGCTTCGGATTCTGGGTCTCCCTGTCTCTCTGCCCCTCCCCACTTATGCTCTCTCTCTCAAAAATAAACATTAAAAAAAACTGAAAAGAACCTACTGCATCAGGCACTGTAGCAGGCATTGAGAATAAAGGGATGAGGAAAATAGGGCTGGTCCCTGCCTTTTAAGCTGTTAACAAACAGAGAAGAAAGACAAATGAGCAAGAGCATAAGTGAAGTGTAATAAGGGAAACAGCATACTACAAGGGCATATGGTGGCAGCCTCTTACCTATTGGGGTGAAAGGGGGCTTGCCAGAGCCAAGGGCCTTTAAACTGAGACCTGACGAAGGAGTGGGGATTGGACAAGGAAAAGAATGAGTGTGGCCAACAGAGGAGAAAGCCTAAAGGTCAGAAGTCACCAGAGCTAACTGCTTTTGAGGGAGCGGTAGAAGCTGCCCACGGCTGGGATAGAGAGAGGTGGGGAGTCCCGAACACTCAGGCTTGAGAGGTTGGTGGAGGTCCTCTTCCTCCTTGGTGATTGTGTGGTGTAGTCACATGAAGTCAGTTTTACTGGGAACAAGGAGAGCACTGCCCCTATGCTCTATAAAACAACCTACCCCAATACCGTGTGCATCTCTTCTTTGCAAAGTCCTGTCCCTGCCCAGACAACCCAGGTGCTGACCTGTTCAGGCCAAACAGCCTAGAGGTGACTCTGACAGTAGAGTCAGTGACTGTCTCTCTGCCCCATCTCTCTGCAGTTCTCACTAGGTTACTAGGAAGCTGCTACCCTGCAGAGAGGGCCTACTGCTGAGATATCTCGTAAAGCAGTCTCCAGGTCCACCACCAGCCTCCTGACTCTGGTACCTCCCTGCTGGAACCCTCCCAACAGACAGACTTGAGCAGGGACTTCAGTGCAAATGCCTCTCAGCATTGTTCTTAGGGCACAGGCATCTCCTAGAGAGGACGTTTGGAGAGGGGAGTGTTAGTGAGATGGCCTATCCCTTCCGTACTACTTTATCCTTGCTTTCCCCCTTGGGATTGATTGGGAATGATTTTCTGGAATGGCAGATACCAATTCCAGCCTCTCTCTTGTACTCCCTACCCCCTGGTTGCATGATAGGGGAGGGTGGGAGATTGTGTGGATGCAGCTGTAAACAGTGCAGTTTCCTTCATCTATAATTAGGACCTCTGCCACACCTTTGCATCATGCAGCTTACTAAAGGGTGAAGAGAAAACTTTCTCTGATTTCCACCTGTATTTAGCCACTACCACTAGTTCAGACTCTCATGGATGTATGTGGATTTTCAAGGCCCGCCCCTTCCCTGTTTCTCAGAGGAGGAAGCTCTCCTGGGCCTTGGCACACATGGCCCCAGGGAATACCCCAAGTTCTGGGTAAAAAGGGATCAACTTGGTTTCCAAAGAATCTTGGTGGGCACAGGGTGGCCACCCAGCAGTGATCACAGACAATGAGGATTAGCTCTGGAAACCATGCCTGGGAAAAGAAGCCGAAGTTTTAGGCAGCTAAAAGTATGACTTGTTTGGTAGAATTTGAACCCTAACTAATTGATCATGATGTTAAGGAATGATGGTTTATTGTTTAGGTGTGACGGTAGTGTTAGAAACATATTAAAATTAATCTTAGAAAGACAGGTCTGGCTGAAATATTAATAAAATGATATGCTGTCTGGTAGTTTATTATTTAAAAAAATTTTTTTTACATTTATTTTTGAGAAACAGAATGAGACAAAGCGTGAACGGGGGAGGGGCAGAGAGAGTAGGAGACACAGAATCTGAAGCAGGCTTCAGGCTCTGAGCAAGCAATCAGCACAGAGCCTGATGCGGGGCTCAAACCCACGAACTGTGAGATCATGACCTAAGCCAAAGTCAGACGCTCAACCGACTGAGCCACCCAGGCGCCCCTGCTGTCTGGTAGTTTAATTCAACATAAACTAACAATAGAAAGAGAGTAGGGATGTATGAGGGGACACAAGCTTAGCCATTAGCTCATGATTGTTGAGCCTGGTTGACCTGATTCGGGGTACATAGGATTTACAATGCTGTAATCTCTCCTTTTGTCTATGTTTCAAATTTTCCCTACTATGGAGTTTTAAAGAGTATACCTAGTAAATATGCAAACCACTAGAAAGGTTTAAGATAACTGAAACCCTTTAAAAAGGCATTAATAAGTGGCATTTCGCTAGATGACTAAAGGCAGAACAAAGTCTCCACAGTACATGTTGAATCAAGCAAACCAAAGATAGCTTTTGGAAGACCTTCTACTATGAATTATAGGTATGTGAAAATTTAGGCTTGGAAAATTCAAATTAGATCTCATACAAAGAAGGGAAGATCAATAGAGAGATCTGAAGTAATATATGTTCTTTCTTGGCAATGTTACTATTAGATTTACTAGATAATCAAGATTGGACAACAAGAACAAAACACATTTATTCATTTTCTGAAAAGTTTTGAGTCCAGTGCTGTTAGAAGGCAGAAATAAATTTCCAAGTGACCTCCACGGCTCCCAAATTGGTTTCTGTGTAAATGAGAGACAATACGAAATTCTCAATGTCATCGTTTCTATTCCGCTGTCGGCAGGTTTGGTCCAAAAAACAAACATCAGTTTATCATCAAAAGGATTGGAAACACGCAGTTCTAAATCTACTGTGTAGAGATGCGGCAAAATTCGGGAAGTGGATCCTAACCCTCGGGGTTGGATCCCACAAAATGTAAGAGAAATGGAGAGAATACAGTGAGCTGATCATTTCATTCTCATTTAGAATGTAGATGTCTCTCACAATCCAAATTCTTAGTACTGAGTTCAACTGCCAAGGTTTTCATGTCACACTTCACTTGCCACTGAGGAATTGGATCAGGAGACAGACAGATATTGACCACATGAGCAAGTGCCCTGTCCACCTTCAGGTAGGATCAGAGCCTAACAGTGAGTTATTGGGTGTCCACTGGGTGCTAAACATCTCACCAACATTATTGAATATAAACTCTTCAGCATTCTTATTATCTTTCCATTTTACAAATAAGGAAACCAAGGCACAGGGAGATTCAGAGAGTCACCTAAAGTTATAAAACTAATAAGTCACCACTAAGTTTGGATTTAAGACAGATCTTACTACAGAATCCATGTCTTTTGCCACCACACAAGCCCCTTTTATCAGATACAACAGAGACTATAAAATACATCAGAGACTATGTCCTCTTTGGTGTTAAGTAAACACATATTCTTTTATTGATCCATCAGGCAAGTCATCCAATCATGTCCTTCTTGATCCATCACTGCAATGAACCTCTAGTACTGTGAAATTCCTTTCCTTCCAGAAGCTCATCAGGACTCCCACCTGGGATAAGGCAAAAAGCCACTCTTACATTTAAAATTAGCCACTTATTTGGGGTGGCTCAGTTGGTTGAGCATCCAACTTCGGCTCAGGTCATGATCTCACGGGTTCGTGAGTTCAAGGCCTGCGTCAGGCTCTGTGCTGACAGCTCAGAGCCTGGAGCCTGCTTCAGATTCTGTGTCCCCCTCTCTCTCTGCCTCTCCCCTGCTCGTGCTCTGTCTCTGTCTCTCAAAAGTGAACAAACATTAAAAAATAAATAAAGTAGCCACTTATTTTTCACGTGCATGCGCACGCACGCACACATACACACACACACACACACACACACTCACATGCACATATACGTTGATTTGGGTGGGTTAAAAGTCAGAGAATAAGAGAAAAGAATCCCTGGCAAGGATGCCTGTGATAATCAAAACTACTTCTGATCAGAATTCAGAAGACAGCTCAACCTAAGGCAAAGCTGACTTGTTAATTTGGCAGACTATTTCCTGTCCAGGAAGGAAGTAAATCTAGACCTGCAGATATGTGGGCAAGATGGCTGCAAATGACTTGAGAAAGAGGTGAGAAAGGAAGAATTCTTTTCAGACAAGGTTTTCCTTAGGAATAAGAGGCAAGGCCAATCTTTCCTCTGCAAGCTCAAGCTCATTAGGTCTGTGTTGCTAGCCTCATATGTGATCACTAAGATTTATTGTATAATATTAAATGGATCCAGTTATAATGTCCTTGTTAACCCTGATGGACAAGTTATTTGACAGAAAACTGAACACAATCCTCCCCTGGGAGAAGTGTAAATATTTATCTTCCTAGACCCACTAGAAGAACAATTTTGTAGCTAATAATATCCTCTATGCAAAGATTTACCATAGTACTGGGCTAGTATAGTCATTGGTTAAAAAAAAACATCTCCACGATAGAACTTTTGAACTAGGTGATCAGAAGCATTTAAAAGTAAAATAAAGTATCTTGTTTCCCAGTTTTTGAGTCTTATGTGGGTAGGCTATACTAAATCCAATTCAAGAACTCCTTGCTTTGGCTATATCATACTGTGTGTTTCAAGAGGATGTCAACTGTTACGTTGAGTATTTTGTTGTACTTGTTCTGGAATTTCTCATGAATGGTAGGTGACCAAATGCTTTTTTTTTTAAGTTTATTTATTTCTGTTGAGAGCAGGGAGGGGCAGAGATATAAAGGGAGAGAGAATCCCAAGCAGTCTCTATGCCCAGCACAGAGCCCATGACTGTGAGATCATGACCTGAGCCAAAACCAAGAGTCTGACACTTAACCAACTGAGCCACTCAGGTGCCCCAAACAATTGCTTTTTTACGATGCTAGACCATAGGACATTCTTAGGTGTAGTACATTCCTTCATTTAATTAAACATGTGAAAAGGAAAAATAATGGCCTCAGCTCATACTTTCTTTCACAGCGCTATGAGGTGAGTGGCACAAATGGCACAAATATATAATTGCAATGAAAGAATCAGAGTGTATGCATTTTTTCTTAAATTAAAACAGAATAATGGGTTTTTCTATAATATCACTTCTGCTAACTTATGTTTTATTTAATTCATGTTTTAATAAATTCTAATTTATTTAAAAAATCTAAAATTATTGATTTTACATGATAAAATTACAGTTCAAGGTGGCTTAAACAAGAAAAGGAATTTATTAGTCAACATAAGTACATCTTCAGATATGGCTTGACCAAGATGCTAAAACAGTGTCATGTGGACTTTTACTCTCCCAATCTCCTTCCTTTGCTTTCCTTTATGTTGATTTTATCCCTACGTAGGCTCTCCCCAAGAGGTAGCACAACACCTTACCTTCTCTCTTAGCAATACCAATAGAAATCAAACCTTTCCTTCCCAATAATTCTAGAAAAACTCTGGGATTGAGTCTCATTATATCATCAGGGCCACTTGTCCATTTATTCCTCCGGGGGGGATAAAATATGCTGATTTGTTAGATCATCACTCCCCTGGAGAAGAGGAACTGAGAAGGTAGTGGGTTCCACTTAATTACATGGGCAGAGAGCAAGATGATTACTGAAAGAAAAATTGAGATGCTATTTCTTGGGGAAAAAAAAAAAGAAAGCCAAACAGAAAAACTGAGAGTAGTCAACTCCATACAACAATGAGGAATGTTAGCAAATGCATCTGTCAAGGACACCTAACAGACAAACCTATCTTATGTTTCATGCTCTTACATGAAAACACCAGCAATTACATTATGGTGGTAATGTGGATGATAATATTGTTTTCTCATTTTATTGATAGATAAATTTTGAATAAGGAAGAGAGCAAAGGAAAATTCAGGGGGAGTAAGTACTATATCCATATCCATATTGACTCTGAAGCCATTATAGTAAACTTTGCTTAAACTGACATCTAGATTTTTTTTAAGTGTCATCTGACGTATGTGTGAAAACAGATAAAAGTTTGAGAGCTGCTCTAAGACCTCTGAAGAATGAGCTTTATGGTAGCCTATCTCTACAGAAGGAGGAACTCTAACCCACTGAAAAGTTTTCTGGTTGCTTAATTTATGTTGTTTGGGTTTATTTTGGAATTTGTCCTTAGTTTTTCAACCTATACTAGCATACAATATAGGAATTACCAAGAACTTTATTGACATCAACAATATAATTTGCAGAAAGATGCATGCTTTAAAATGAGGGTGGAACCCTATGACCCAGCAGTAGCACTGCTAGGAATTTACCCAAGGGATACAGGAGTACTGATGCATAGGGGGACTTTACCCCAATGTTTATAGCAGCACTCTCAACAATAGCCAAATTGTGGAAAGAGCCTAAATGTCCATCAACTGACGAAAGGATAAAGAAATTGTGGTTTATATACACAATGGAGTACTACGTGGCAATGAGAAAGAATGAAATATGGCCCTTTGTAGCAACGTGGATGAGACTGGAGAGTGTGATGCTAAGTGAAATAAGCCATACAGAGAAAGACAGATACCATATGTTTTCACTCTTATGTGGATCCTGAGAAACTTAACAGAAACCCATGGGTGAGGGGAAAGAAAAAAAAAAAGAGGTTAGAGTGGGAGAGAGCCAAATCATAAGAGGCTCTTAAAAACTGAGAACAAACTGAGGGTTGATGGGGGGTGGGAGGGAGGGGAGGGTAGGTGATGGGCATTGAAGAGGGCATCTTTTGGGATGAGCACTGGGTGTAGTATGGAAACTAATTTGACAATAAATTTCATATAATAAAAAAATAAAATAAAATAAAATAAATAAAATAAAATGAGGGTAGAAATGAATGACTTTCACTGCTTTATATATGCAGTTGCCTTTCAGTGCCCTAACATAATTCCATCTTGTTTAATATTGTCATAGAATAAGATTTGATACAGGAAATTTTTCCAGTTACTTATTTAAATTATGTGTTACTTTGACACTTTTTTCTTTTTTTTTAATTTTTTAAATGTTTATTATTTATTTTTGAGAGAAAGACAGAGGGAGAGCAGGGCAGGGGCAGAGAGAAGGAGATGAAGAATCTAAACGAAGCAGGCTCCAGGCTCTGAGCTGTCAGCACAGAGCCCAATGTGGGGCTCGAACCCACGAACTGTGAGATCATGACCTCAGATCAGATGCTTAACCCACTGAGCCACCCATGCACCCCTAGTTTGACACATTTTGCTAAAGTGCATTATTTTACTTAGTATCTTAACATACATATCAGGGCCATGGGTAAAAATATCAACTCAATTAATATGCCAAAAGTTGGCAGTCTCGGGTCTTACGACTTACTGTGGTTTGTATGCATCTTTAGAAAGTATATTAGGTGCCTTAAAATTCACATGGAATTGCAGCTGGGTCTGCTGTGTCCTCCTCCACTGCCAGATGGTCAACTAGCTTCTTAGTGCTATAAGCATATCCTCTTCATTGCAGTTCCAACCTGTGCTAGAAGGGGTAACAAATAGCTTATTAGAATTTATCTAAAATAAGAGTACATTGATTCTATATGATCATTTAAGGAGCTCTGCAGTAAGTAAGGTATAACAGTTTTAGTGCATGGACTGTAATTTTATATCCATCAACCATTACTCTAAAATATCTCAGACAACGAGGCCACGTCTACATTCTTAGAACCTACCAAAGTAGTTGATATTTAATTGGCTCTCAAGAAATAGGTGTTAGAGGCCCCTGGGTGGCTCAGTCAGTTAGGTGTCCAACTGTTGATTTTGGCTCAGGTCATGACTCCAGGGTTGTGGGATCAAGCCCAGCATTGGGCTTTGTGCTGGCAGCATGGAGCATGCGTGGGATTCTCTCTCTCCCCTCTCTCAGCCCCTCCCCCCCAATCAAAAATAAACAAACATTTTACAAAAAAAAAAAATAGGTGTTAAATGACTAAATAAGTTTACATTTTGCATTTAAGCACTCTGAAACTTTTAAAATTATCTTCATATTTTTGGTTTTGTAGATTTAGATATATGAATTCTTAAACTTTCTGGTAGTCCCGTGAAGTAAGAAAATGGGCAAAACCATTTAGCTTAGTGCTTGACACATAATAGGTACACAATAATAGTTGGATCAACCTTTTTCTATGATACATTTTTGTTTATTTTTAAAATCAATTTTCGTTGGTTATAGAATTTTCACAGAGGTTCCATAATATAATGGGAAAAGTGCTTAAAAGTGAAAATACCAAGTTCAAGTCCTGGCTTTCTTGTGCATTATTTACTTCTGGCAGTGAACAATTAACATAGTTCTTGGAGCATCAGTTTCCTTGTAGGTAAATGGAAATAATTATTCAATTTAACAATAATAAATTGAATGCCAATCAGTGTTAACATCCATAGGATTCAAAAATTATCTATCACTGCTTCACTTCACATTTCTTGTGAAATTTAAATTAGATCATCTGAAAGTCTTTTGTAAACTATGGAAAAATATCCCAAAATTAAATGCTGTTGGTATTATTTCCCCATGAACTTTAAGATTTTACTTGTTGCTGAAAATCATCCAAATTCTTTTGTTTCTTTTTCTTTCATGTATCCTTCAGAGATAAATTTTAAAAAATGCTTTTTTTTAATTCAAAATGTGTTTTTATTTACATTTGGTTTTTCCAAAGTCCAAGTTCTCGCTTGCTTTTGGATTTGTTTTGTGGGATTGAGATACATATTTTATAAAAATTTGGGAGTGTTGGGAATGAATATTTGTTCAGAGGCTCTTGGGGAAAAGTTTGCAGCCTTTTAATAAGTGGATTTGATTAATCTAGGGAATCTACTTCCCATATCAATTTTTTTTTTAATTTTTGTTAATGTTTATTTATTTTTGAGACAGAGAGAGAGACAGAGCATGAACGGGGGAGGGGCAGAGAGAGAGGGAGACACAGAATCGGAAGCAGGCTCCAGGCTCCGAGCCATCAGCCCAGAGCCCAACGTGGGGCTCAAACTCACAGACCGCGAGATCGTGACCTGAGCTGAAGTTGGACGCTTAACCGACTGAGCCACCCAGGCGCCCCCCATATCAATTTAATAAAGAGTCAAGGAATGAAGTACGGATAGGGAACATAAGAGGTCTCTTTGAGACCAGCTTCATTCTTTATTGGGTAGAGATTCAAGGTATGCTAGATTGCCAAGTTTAGCAGTAAACTAAAAGGCCAGTTAAATTTGATTTTCAGGTGAACAATTAGTAAATGTTTAGTGTAAGTATTGCCAAACATTATGTCCTATCCTTTGTCTGGAAACTGTAGGTAAGACATAGCTTTTAAGATTCTTCGAAGACTCCTTATCTACATGAAAGAGACCATAAGTGTGGGGGATAAGCTTAGGAATCCCAGGCTTACACCAATGGGTTGACAAGGCATAAAGAAATACAAAGTTATAAAATGCTCACACCCGAGTTTGGGAAAATCAGATTGGCACCCCAAGAACAGGGGGTGAAAAGGCACCACAAGAATAGGGAGGCACAAAGGTGCCAGGAGTAGAAAAGTGCAAAGGTACCCCAAAATAGAGAGGGGGTGTAGAGCCCACAGAATAGAGAGGGAGAGGCAAAAGTCTGAAATAGAAACGGTGCAAAGGTGCCCAATACATAGGTATATGAAATAAACAAGATTAGATATTTAGGATGAAAGCACCCCCAATTTAGTACTATAACAGAAAAGCTGCTTTCACAGGAGAATAGGGCCAGGTTAGGTAAATTGGTGACTTGGACTATGGACCACTGTGCTTCAGGCAAAGCAGCCCAGAGCAGAGATGGTTAACAAAAGAAAAGGTGCCTTGTCAACCCTGAGGTTATTTCCACTATCTGTCTCATCCCCTAGGCTAGTAAAGATGAACAGAGGTGCTGCCTCATGTCCACTGTAAACAACCTTCCTCCCGACTGCCTGGTGCCCGGATTTTGTTTTGTATTAACCCAAACCCCTAACCACAAATAACCTCAAGACCCCCTTTCCCTCACAACCACAAGTTAATGTCCACAGATTCATTGTCCCTTTGTGCACGTCTATCGCCATGTTTGTAAGCCTTCTGATCCTAATAAAAATGGGGCAAGGACCCTTATTTGGGGCTTTTGTCTTTTCCCGGGCATTAGCCATCTCTTGCTTTAATCCTGTGTCCGCTCTTTTGCTAGACAAAAGAGAACTTTAGACTTAGAGTCTATGTCACATAAGTAGTCTTAATAAAACTGCAACCTTCACGTGATCTTTACCCTGTTAAAAAGTAAGATACTTTTGACATCTAGAACAGTATTCTGTGGGTTGACCAGGGTCATCTGGGAGGTTCTCTCTTAGGATCTCTTATATAGATGCAATGATACAGCTGCTGGAGCTGGAGGGGTCTAAAAACTCAACTGAGCTGGAGACCCAATGGACTTCAATCATATAACTGACTGTTGACCAGGAGCTCAGCTGTCACTACTGATTAAAGTATCTACATATGGTCAATCCATGTGGTTTAGGTTGCTCTTCCTGGCATGGCAGCTGTGTTCATAAAGAACATCCCAAGAATGAGTGTTTCAAGAGCTAAGTCCTTTGCTTTGTGTCAAAATAAGCAAACTCAATGATATTGTTGATTCCACCAACACTCACGTCTTAGAGATATTTAATGTTACAGCTGATGTTACATGGCTTCTGCTCTCTAGGAACACATTCACTTCAATAAGTGCAAGTAGAAAGACACAGTTGAGAGGTCAAAGAGTAGCATGTGAAATGAGGAATAAACAAGGGTCAGAGGGACAGGTGTGGAGGCAAGTTATAGACAGAGAAGTGGTGACCAATAGTAGAGGTCTTTGGTGGATCGGGGTACTAGATAAAGTGGGAGAGCTATGGATTATGTTGGATTGATATATGGATTATCTATGATAATTCTGAGGATAAGGAGAGCTGGTCTAGTTAAGAAATAAGTTGACTTCTGAGGAAGGAAAACTGAGAACCTGGGATACAGGAAAAAAAAACCCACAAAAACCGCCCATGTATTTTTTAAACTCTAGACCCTATAATGGACTAAAATATAGTAGGTGTGTGGTTTACTCTTTCTTAAAGAAAGTGAAATTTTGTCTGATTTTATTTACCCTTTTTCCATTTCTTTTAAGTCTATGCCTAATCACTTTAAAATAAAAGGCTACTTTCACTTAAACGTACTAAAAACGTTAATTTAACCACAGAAACTTGCTGCTAACACAGATCTTGGCTTATATCTTGAATTATACTATAACATTCACTGCACTGCTGTTTTCCTTCCATATTTCATGAATGTCCCAAGTATAAGGTGAGAGCCCCAAAAGCATTCAGGAGCTTGAGTGAGTATAAATTCCACTCTATCAAAGTTTCTAATTGTAAGTTCTTGACATGCTTAAGACATGCTGGGTGTACAGAGAATATTTGATTGAGGCTCCCTATGATTGTAGGTTAGCCCCAGAGGTTGCTTTTGGTAAATAAATATTAGGTCTGTTAGAAGGCTACCTTTCCCAACCATAACATGGCTGCCTACTGAGCAAAACAGCTGGTGGCTGGAAAAGTAGTGAATAAGAATATGTTCTGTCTGTTGCTATGAAATGTGGAAAGAGGTAGCTGATAGTTCGACTTGCCCTGAGAGACTGCAGAATAGAAAGGTCAAGCAACTCCATTGTATATTTGCTCTAAAATGCAACAGAGTTGTTTCTGACAGGCAAACCCAGAGGGAGACTATAACGGGAGGGAAAAATGAGATACTGTCCAGCCAGTGACTGAAAAATCAGGCTGTGATCTTTGGGTCTGTCACTATATCAAAACAACAACAATAACAACAACAACAACCCACAAAATTTCACCAATAACATTCAGTAATGGGACCTGAAAAGCCATCGAGTAAGGAGGGAAAATTATGGGGGTGTACATTTCATGCTAAATTGGAGTATACATGGCCCTGGAAAAAAAGCAAAATAGTCATTAGTCAGCAATATATGCATCCTGTTGATGTGGCCTGGCCATGACTAGTTAAAACAAAGTTTTACTTGGAAAATGGGGATTAGGAATGCAAATGAGTTAAGGTCATAAAGGGAGAAGAATCAATTTGAGCCCACACTGCATAAAGATTGAGGTTAACCTGTCCTAACATGGCATTTCTAAGCAGCCTTGGAGGCAGATAACACTTGAGTGTTTAGTCTTCTGTCTCCTCTAAGAATTAGTCTTCACATTGGAGACATTTAGATAATACTGGCAATGTAAGGTGGCTCTTTACTACCTGAATTGTTGATTTAACCTGGTCATATCATCACTGTGGCAGAAAGACAAGGGTGGTTCATTTGTCGATATTTCAAACTTCAGTTACTCATCCTCCCTCACTTAAAGAAAAACAAGTCATAGAGGTCTCCCTAACTCACTTCAGACAGTGTCTTTGTTTGTCTTCCAGTGAAGACCAAAAACTCTTTATTCCTGTGTGTTTGAGGCCGGCTTATAACCAGCAAGATTTGCAGCTAGGTTGCCAAACCCTGTCATCCTCCCAGCAGCCACTGGGATAGTAGTTCCACCTTCCCCAGATTAATGCTTTAAGACAGAGGTAGAGGCATCACTGTTTTTCTATCTCCCTTTCCTTCCTCGGCAAGAGTAGTTCAGAAGCTCCATCAAGGTCCTTGGATTTCCAAATATCAGATCCCATGAAGTGGCTTTCCAGGTTGGAGCTTTACAGAGCCGAGGCAGATTAGTTTACATTTTGAGAGTTTGAGAGGAAGATGGAATGAAACAGTGCAACAGAAAGAAGACATATCACGATCCTTTTTAAGACAGCTACTGGCCCCTTGAATCACTGGAACTTCCAGAAGCATCATAGTCATGTGTTAAACAGCCTATGCGTTGGTGATGCTCAAAATATTGAATCCCTGGGACAACTTTCTGAGTCTTGAATTAAAGCTGGGTGTTGAAGGTCCTACTCTGTGCCAAGTGTTAACCCTATAGTTTCCTGACTCGGGGCGTCTAGAGGTTGCTGGGGTGGAGGTGGGGGGTTGGGCACAAGTGCCTTTTGCATGAGGATCTAAACATTCCAGTGGCTGTGCTAGCGGCATCTGTGAACACCTGCATCTTGTTATTCCTGTTTACAGGCTGGACCTCTCTCCAAAAGGTCTACAACAAGACACAATAGAAAGCAAATATGGTATGACCTTGATTTTGTACCTTTGTTGTGTTTCTTATGCAATTATGTAGTTAATCGCATTGTCTTAAGTTTTCCTTGTGTGAAATAATTTTTCCCACCTTCAGTCAAGACATCACGAAAACATAGAGATTGTGAAGGCTTTCTGCAGGAAAATCTGTCATCTAAAGATGTCTTTTCTACTCTACAGTATTGTCTTTGAAAGATCCTTAAAGAATTTTTGTCATGTAACTTCTCTCACACAGTCATTAAAAATGCACATACTAACTTAGCTGGATCAGATTTGAAAGTTGTAACTATCATCCCTCTCTTCCTCTTATTATTAGTGTAGTGTGTTGGTATTATTTAGATAACGTTCTAAAGGAAAGTTTATGCTCACTCTTTTTTACTGTCCCTAAGTCAAATATTTTTGAATGGGTCAAAAATACACTCTACTTGTGTGTGTGTGTGTGTGTGTGTGTGTGTGTGTGTGTGTACTACAATAAAAAAATCATTCGTGATGTTCGCAGTTTAGGGCTAGAGTATATTAGAAATCCAGGGACTTCCAATGCAAGAACATTAATAAATATTTATATATAGGCAGAAACCTGTATATTAACTGAGACATGACTTGCAAACATGAAGACTGTCATATTAAGTTGACTAATGGACAAGAAAAATTTACACTCTATCCTATTATCATGAATGTCTGAGGACGTGGTACAATTTTCACAGCGAGGCTGCCTCGTCAGCAGGCTGAAGTGAGAATAACGCATTTGCATTAGCACCAAAACTGAAATGTTCAGCTGCTTAAGGAATGAAAAGTAAAACAGGTACTGAAGGAGATAAACCTGTTCCTTTGTCTCATCACTTGGTGGCTTAGAAAGGCTTCTGAGGGACGAAGACGTTGTGGGAATTTTGTCGCATGTAGGGGAGGATGTCTGATGGAAGTTCGGTTATAGAATAATCTCATCTGGGGTAGTTGCCAAAACCCAAGTGTGGGTGACTCCCACAGAGGGCAGCGTAAAGCCCTCCTGAATGCACACTGAGCTTTCAAACAAAGAGCAGGAGGACAGGTGGACGCTAGCCGCAAGTCCCCTGAAAGGGCATTATAATTGAAAATATCTAAACAGCACTTTAAATACAGTATACAGAATCCTTTCTAGAAGGTAACAGAGGCATTGACAAAGAGTGACAGGGATACTCCGCAAGTAAGCGCTGGGAATGGCACTGTACGTGTTTTACGTAGGGGCTAAAAAAAATGAAGTGAAGGGTAAAAGTCATCTCCCTTTCTAACTTGACCATCATGACCATGCTGCCTGCCTCTCAGAGACCTGTTATTGCTTCTGCCTTGTTTACATCCGTGGGGGATGGTGTGGAATCGAAAGTTAACATTTTGCAAGTCCCGAAACAGAGTTTCTGTCAAAGAGGAAAAGAATGGACGGTTTATTGATCGGCAGGTGAGGAGGGGCGGACACAGGAGGAAGAAGCAGTGTTGAAATCTGCATGAAGAAATGTTTTTTTACGGACAACTGGGTGGTTTAGTCGGTTAAGCATCTGACTTTGGCTCAAATCAGGATCTCACGGTTGGTGAGCTTCAGTCCCGTGTCAGGCTCTCGGCTGTCAGCACAGAGTCCACTTCAGATCCTCTGTCCCCCTTCTCTCTCTCTGCCCCTACCCCACTCTCATGCAGCCTCCCTCTTACACTCTCTCTCTCTCTCTCAAAAATAAAATAAACATAAAAAAGAAAAAATAAATATTCTTTTTTTTTTAAACGTTTATTTATTTTTGAGACAGAGAGAGACAGAGCATGAACAGGGGAGGGGCAGAGAGGGAGACACAGAATCTGAAACAGGCTCCAGGCTCTGAGCGGTCAGCACAGAGCCCGACGTGGGGCTTGAACTCACAGACCGTGAGATCATGACCTGAGCCGAAGTCAGACACTTAACCGACCAAGCCACCCAGGCGCCCCCAAAAATAAATATTCTTAATACAGCCCATCCTCTACCTGCACCTGTCTTGGGCCACATAGCAAACAGCCTATGGTGTTTTGAGAATCTGGACTTGAATCAAGATGCCAGATTTCAATTCTACTTACATCGCGTATTTCCTCCACGATGTGGACAAATCATTTCTTCCACGGCTCCGCTCACCTGTCTGTAAAATGAAGATAAAGTACACATTTTTCCACTTGGAGCTGTAACCAGGAGATGCCTGGATAGAGTCTCTCAATTGGATAAACGTAACACAAGAAGCAGCAAGCAACGGAGACGCCAGAGGCATGTTAGCTGCCTTTTCACTGAAGCAAATTAAAAAGACACACTTGGGATGTCCTGAAAGCCCTTATATACACAAGTTGCAACATAATTTTGTATATCCTGCTTCAGTTCCAGTTAAAGAGCAGTTTGCAAAAGGCTTTGATAATCATGTAATTCTCTGTATCAGGTATATGCTATAATAATACAATTTTGTTTTAGCACTTACCGTGGTTGAACAGGCACAGTTTTAAGTACTTTCCACATATTACTCATTTATCTGCCCAATAACTCCCTGGTTAGTACTATCTTTATCCCCTCTTTATATTTAGGTAAACAAGAGAATGGATACATAAATTGCCCTAGATATACTGGTTTTCTATGGATGTGTAACAAATCACCACAAACTTAACAGCGTCAGATAATACACATTCATTAAGTTCCAGTTTCTGTCAGTCAAGAGCCCAGGCACGTCTTTTTTTTTTTTTAATTTTTTTAACATTTCATTTTATTTTATGAGACAGAGACAGAGCAGGAGCAGGGGAGGGGCAGACACAGAATCCAAAGCAGGCTCCAGGCTCTGAGCTGTCAGCACAGAGCCAGACACGGGGCTCAAACTCACAAACTGCGAGATCATGTTTGTGATCTCGAGCCTGAGTCAGTCACTCAACCGACTGAGCCACCCAGGCACCCCAAGAGTGTAGGCATGTCTTACTGTGCTTTGCTCGGAGCTTCCTTGTGGGGCCGTGGTGAAGGTGTCCGCTGGCCTGCTTTCCCATCCCGAGGCTCAGCTGCTTCCAAGCTCATTCAGGTGGTTGACAGAAACCATCTCCTTGCAGCTGCATGACAGAGACCCTCCCTTTGGCTGGCTATTGGCTGGAGGCCAACCTTAGGCCCTAGAGGCCACCTGAGATTCTTTGCTGTGTGACTTTTCCTAAATAGTTACTTATATCATCAACCCTACACGGAGAGCCTGTCACCTCAGGGAAGCTTCCATCTCTCCTTTAAGGGCTGTTCACCCAACAGCTGTGCACTTTTAACTCAAAATCAACCAATGCGAGACGTTAGTTATTGCTGCAAAATCCCTTCACCTGTGCCATATTCTACCGGCCGGAGGTCAGCCACACGTCCCACTCATACTCAAGGGGGAAGGGGTCACACAAAGCTGTGAATAGGAGGTGGGAAATATTGGGGTCACCCCAGGGTCTGTCTGCCACACTAGAGCGGTGCTTCTCAAACTTTAACGCACATATAAATCATCTGGCAATCTTGTTAAACGCAGATTCGGATTGAGTAGGTCTGGGGTGGGATGAGGGTCTGCACTTCCAAGCTCCTAGGTGACGCTTGTGCTACTGGCTGGTCTAGGTGATGAAGTTTTGGGGTGATCGTGGGGTGGTCTGGAACCGAAGGCCAAGAAAGAATTTTTGAAAACGTCTTTGGTGCAAAAATGTGATTTTAGTAAAGCGCAGGGACAGGACCCATGTGCAGGAAGAGCTGCACTGGGGCCATGACGGGTAACGTGTATACTCTCAGGCTGGGAGGGGGTCAGCGATAGAGTAAGTCACTAAGGTATTTTGGAAGCGAGGTTTCCAGGACCTTGAGGGGCAAGCTGTTGCCAGGGAAAAGCCACTTATTATCCTTTAATAAAACCTCAGTCATGAGACCCTTCAGATGTATATCGGGATGGGGGGGGAGGGGGGGGCGGGGGCGCATAAGCTTGGAGCATAATTGCCAGCATATATCTTGGGGCAGTTGAGATGAAGGAAGTAGACTTACAGGATCCTCGAGGCTGGGATAAATGTTGAGCCCAGGTTCTCTTTTGCCCCTTGGAAAGTGTCCTAATCGAGCCAGCTGAGCTCCCAGAGGGAGGTCACTCTGCTGGTTTCAAGGACTTGTCAATGGGCTGTAGGCAGTAAGGGAATTTAATTTTTCATTTGCCTTAGTTTCCCACATTACCGTGGCAAGCACTAAACCCCTTCCCTTTGTTCCTGGGTAGCCAGGAGTGTCCGAGGACTATCACACATGTTCCACCTTGCCAGCCTGTATTTTGTCCTCAGCTTGCCCCACACTCTCTCATCATAGGGACCACAAGGGCCCCATAAAGCTGGGGTAGGAACCAGCAGTTTGGGTTCCTGGCCCCCTGCTCTTAACCATTCACTCTACTTGTCACACTCCCAGGACTGCACGAAGGTTGTTATCCACAATGGTTCTAGTTTTATTTCTGTTCCATATTCATCCTGGGAACCCCAAGCTATCCAATGTAGTTGACATCTCATTGCCTCTTTTTTGTATTTGTGTGGTTTACAGAACAAAATTTTACACAGGCAGCCTGACCTTCAAGTCAAAGCTTCAGGAACTCTCTAGCTGGTCCAAATGTCCTCCAGCCCCTTCTTCAGGCAGGTGCCCTGGCTGAGGGTGACAGCCCTGGGGAGCGAATTTGCCTCCTCTGGGGGGTTCCACGTTTTGCCGCTGAGGAGTGTTGGATGAGTATTACTATGGATTCTCGACCATCACCCCCTCTCTCTAAATAGGAGAGGATTCATTTGTTTCATAAATTGGACCTCCATAGACATTTGCATTTGACTGAAGTGTTTTACCGGAGAAGCCTTTTCCTTCTAAGGAAAGGAAAGGAAGGACAGGTTTTAAATATTCCTTGCTTTTGAAAAGAATTTACTTTAAAGAAGACAGGATTTAAAACATCTCCTTAACTACAAATAACTCTCCCTGGACTTTGTAGGGGGGAATCTTTCTCTTGAAGAGAGTAAAGAAAACTTGAATGAAACCTTCTCTTTTAGTAATCTCTCCCAGACAGGAAACTCGTATCTACCTTCTTTTAAAAATGCTGCTGAGATCTTTACAACTTAAATTTAGCTCTCAGGCACCCTCTCCTTTCTCTCTGTGGGATACAAGTGGTGTTAAATGACAGAAAGATGTTAAACAAGATACCTCCCCACACAGCTTCTTTTGACTCTTTGAGTAAGTGCCAAACTCTACTTAAAAAACAATAGGTAATAAAATATTTTAATGAAGATAGGCCTGTCAGAAGGCTTTGAAATTAACATAACTCAGACCTCCTGCCAGTATCCTAAAACTTAAAATAGTGAATTACCAATTGTTTGCCAGTTAGCTGCAAGGCTTCCAAAGCATAGCCAGGGCTCCAAGATTGGAGCAGACCTCCAACACTTACCTTGGCACTGGGAAAAGGAAGGCAGAAGGACCAAGATAAACGCTTCCTTGTAAAACTGCACATTGCAAAGCTGAAATCCTACCACAGATGCTAACCACAATGCAGTCATCTCTTCCCACGTTTTTGAGCCGTGCTCATAGCTCTACATCCGTGTCCCACTTAATCTTCACAATGATCTTGTCAAATGCATATTTACACTTCCCCCTTGGGTAGGGAACTCAGGCACAGAGAAGTTAAGTAACACACCCAAGGTCACACAGCTAGCTGGTGGCTGGACCGAACTTGATCCAAAGTCAGGCTACTAATACAGAGAAGAGAAAAGCACAATAGGATGCTAAAGGAAAGTAAGAGAACACCATGAGAGAAGACTGGAGTGGATTCACTGGTGGCTGCCCAAAAGATATGTCCACATCCTAGCCCCTGGAATTTGTGAAGATGACATCATTTTTATTTTGATTTATTTTTTAACGTTTATTTATTTTGAGAGAGAGAGGAAGAGCTCGAGCAGGGGTGGGGGGGGTGCAGAGAGAGAGAGCGGGGAGAGAGAATCCTAAGCAGGTTCCAGCACTGCCAGTGCAGAGCCCGATGCAGGGTTCAGACTCATAAACTGTGAGATCATGACCTGAGCTGAAATCAAGAGTCGGACGCTTAATTGACCGAGCCACCCAGGCACCCCTATGACATCATTTTCAAAAGGGTGTTGTAGATGTAATCAATTTGAGGATCTCAAGATCCTCCTGCATCATCTGCGAGGGCCCCAACTAAACCCAATGACAATCCTTACATAAGACAAAAGCAAAGGAAGATTTGACACAGACAGAAGAGGAAAAGACACAGACACAAAGGAGATGGCCACATAAAGACAGAGGCAGAGATTAGAGTGGTACTGTCACAAGCCATGGAAGCCTGCAGCCACCAGAACCTGATAGAGATGAGAAAGGATCATCCCCTGCCACGTCGGTGGAAATTTGTTACAGCAGTCCTTGCATAACATTACTAAAACAAAACAAAACAACAACAACAACAAAACCCTTAGGTTAACAAGGTATGGAGTCCCCTGTAATTTTCCTGTGTGCCTGAATCTCTGACTGGATTAGAAACCCTAAGAGGGCACAGACACAATCTCATTTGTCTCTGTACCTCTAGCATTCATGATATTTATGTGCAGCTGAATGAATGTTTATTGAATTGAGCCACGGAAATAGTTGGAAGTCTGGCAGGTGATGCTGTGGAGGTTGTGAGCCGGGGACCATCTGAGAGTGAGCAGGGTGACCGTGGCCAGCCAGTCCCCTGTAAAAGGACCAGACCAGACTGTAATGGTGCGTGTGGCTCTTCTGCAGAACTGAGAAGAATCAGGAGTCCTGTCCTCATTTGGGGGATATAGATGTGACCCTGGGGAAATTCAGTGCTACGAAATATTTTCAGCCCTTGTCATGGCAAAACGTAGTCATAGACATGGAGACTGATTCCTATAAATTCTGAAATGGAGAAAATAGGAACAAATTTGAGGCCCTCCTACTATTCATTCTTTTGTTGATTTATTTTTAATTTTTAAGTAAATTCATTATTAAAAAACACAAGGGTATGCAGCGACGTCCCCCTCCCCCATCACCCATTGACTCACCGACCAAATGCTTGTTGAGTGCCTGATACGTGCAGTGTTCTCAGTGCTCGGGGTACCTCAGTAAATAAAGCAGGAAAAACGACAGCCTTCATGGCCTTCACGTCCTACTGCACTGAGAAGTTGAGGCACACGTCCCTGGGAAGGCCAGACTTAAGCAAAGACAAAGTAAGGCACTTTCCCCTACCACATACGTTATTACATTTTCTGAAAGCTTCTAGAGTTTCTTTGTGGCTATGGCAGCAAATGTAAACACATATTCTTATTTTCTCTCTCTCTTTTTTTTTGAAAACCAAAGACAGTGTATTATACTGTATCTTGCTTTTTTAAATGTATCTTGGAGCTTTTTATCGGATAATTTTCTTGACCGGAAAGTTTCCCTATTTACTCATTTTTGTACTACAGACTAGAATATCCCTATTTGTGTGGATACAATAATGTATTTGTTTCCTTATGATAGACATTTAGGTTGTTTTTGATCCTTCACTCTTCTGAAAAATGCAGTAATGCATAACTTTGTACATGTATCATTTATTCTCTTGGATAATTTCCCAGAAGAGGAATTTCTGGGTCAAAGCTATATGAATGAGTGATTCTAATATTGCCAACTGCCCTCCATGGGGTTTTTCTGAAATTTACTCCCCAATAGCAGTGAACGAGAGTGCTTGTTTTCCACACGTGGCCAATAGAGTGTGATATAAAATGTTTGTTTACTTGTAAGTATTCTGGCCATTGCAATGGGCAAAAAAGTGATACTGCATTGTAATTTTAAATTTTCATTCACGTCTTATTAGGAACCATTTGCTTTTCTTTTCCAATGAACTCTTTGTTCATATTTTTGCCCAATTTCCTACTGGGAAGTTGCCCTGTTTCTCATCGATTTCTGTGTGCTTTTTATATACTAAGGAGATTATTCTGTTTTAAGAGTTGCAAATATCTCTTCCTGTGTATTTTCTTTTGGCTTTATCTATAGTTGTTTCCCCTTTCTGCATATGTATTTTTTCCTTGTATAATTTTTTTATGTATTAACTTTATTAATATAGCCTCTGGATTTTGAGTGACATTTAAAAAGACTATCCTCACCACAGATTTATAAAAGAATAGTCTCATTTTCTTCTGGTATCGTTTCATTTTTTTACATTTAAATCTTTTATCTATTTAGAATATGTTCAGGTGCACAGTGTGAAAGATGAATCCAATTTTTTCCCTGGCTGGCCCCATACTTGTCCATCACCATTTTCTGATCATCTCCCCTACTGATCGAATGCCTCTATCATGTATTAACTTCTTACATGTAGTGGGTTTATTTTCTTTCCTGCTCTGGTGGTTCTATTTCTCAATTCATATATCAATATAATATGGTTTAATAATTGAAGTCTCCCTTTTTTTAGTGTTTTCCTGTTCATTTTGATTGTTTAATTTTCATATGATCTATAGAACTAGCTCATCTTATTCTAAGGAGAGAAAAAAAATGAAGTTTTTGGAATTGAGCTGACTTTATCACAGACATTATGTAAAGTCCTCCTATCTAAGATTATGTGTGTTTTTCTGTATTTTATTTTATTTTTAAAGTTTTACTTAAATTCCAGTTAGGTAACATACAGTGTAATATGAGTTTCAGGTGTACAATATAGTGATTCAACACTTCCATACATCGCCCAGTGTTCAGCAGAGCAAGGGCCCTCCTTAATCCCCATCACCTATTACCCATCCCCCCAGCCCCACTCCTCCAGTAACCATCAGTTTATTCTCTATGGTTAAGAGTCTGTTTCTTGGTTTGCCTCTCTCTTTTTTTCCCTTTGCTTCTTTGTTTTGTTTCTCACATTCCTCATATGAGTGAAATTGTATAGTGTTTGTCTTTATCTTGCTTTGCTTAGCATAATAGTTGTCTCTAGCTGCATCTTTGTCCTTGTAAATGGCAAGATTTCATTATTTTTTATGTTTTCATTATTTTTTATGTTTGCGCAAATGATATATCCAGTTATGGTTTTATCTTTTTCTTATTTGGTTGTATTTTGCGTCTTTCAGGAGTACTTTGAGGCATACAGTTTTTGCATATTTATTAGTAAGTTTATTCATAAATATTTTAATGTTTATTTATTTTTTGAGAGAGAGAGAGACAGAGTGCAAGTTGGGGAGGGGCAGAGAGAGGGAGACACAGAATCTAAAGCAGGATCCAGGCTGTGAGCTGTCAGCACAGAACCCAACACAAGGGCTTGAACTCATAAACCATGAGATCATGACCATATCGGGCGCTCAACTGACTGAGCCCACAGGCGTCCCTATTGTTATTATAAATGGTTAATTTCATTATATCTTCTAAATGATTTTGTTAAATATATGAATGTATTCATTTCTGCATAGTAATTATCTACTCCACCATCCAACTGAATTCGTATTCATCTTAAAACATTTTGACTCTTGTATTTTCCTAGTACACATTCATATTCTTTGTAAATAATGATAGATTTATGTTTTCCACTTCCATTTTTCTATCTCTAGTATCTTTTTTAAGGTAACACATTTCTGAATTTGTTTTTTTTTAATTTTTTCCTTTTTTATTTTTAATGTATATTTTTAATTTAAATCCAAGTTAGTTAATATATAGTGTTACCTCTAGTATCTTTTTCAAAACTTTTTTGTCTTTGATAAGTGTCTTTCCACCTCTCCATGAATTTTTTTGTATCTTATTTGTACTCTCCCTTCTTCTTCATAGAGATTTCTTTGTCTTTAAATTTATGGCTAAATATTCACATTTTTCACCTGTTTTGTGGCAACATTTTTTTTCTAGTGAATCTTCTTTGTTGGTAGGTTTACTGTCCTTTCCCACATGTTTTTCTTAAAGTGTGTTTAGACTGATATCATGCCCATTTAAAACTTTTTTTTTTTACATCATTCAATGAGTTGAAGTATTCTGAACGAAGCATTTAAAAAAGCTCCTATGAGGAGGCAGGAGAGACTAGAGTAGCTTTCCAGCTTTCAAACCCTAAGAACCTTCTGTTGCTACCGTAGAGATCAACTGTCCTGCGAACACAGTACGCCCATGTAATTCTCTGTGCAGCCTTGCTACCTCTGCCTCTTTAAATCCATTGCTTTTCAAAGTTGAAGTTCAGGAGGACTTTTTTTTTTTCTTTCCCATTTCTGACACCAGATTTTCCCACTCATTATAGCTAGCAAATCATGCAGCATTTTTACTAGAGGGTGAACCCCTTCCTTTCAGAAAATATGTTTTTGCAAGACCATTCTTCAACCTACCTTCTAAGAAGTATCCTGTTGACTTCCTGCTAGTTGGATTTTAACCAATCTCAGCTAGTTTAGCAGTCCTTACACAAATGTCAGAGTCTGCAGATGATCTGTGTCCTATTTAACTGAAGATAGAGTTTGAGGGTTTTTTTTTTTTTAATTTTATTTTGTTTTATTTATTTATTTATTTATTTATTTATTTAAATTTACCTGTTGGTTTTAGATGACTTACAGGAGAAGTGGGGGGGATCTGGTATACGAAGTCATGTTCAAGAGGTTTTCTCAGCATTTTTTCCCCTCAAAATAATAGCTCTTCCTTGAAACTTTCTAGCACAAAGTTTCAGGATTGGAAGTACTTTGTATGAAAAATGCATGTCTATGGACGAGCTGAGTGAGTGTGGTATTATAATCACCTATTTCCTTTGGTTTCCTAAACTTTCACTTTTTGCCAAGACTCTCTATCTCTCTCTTTCCCTCAACACATACACATATTTACAGACACACACACACACACACACACAGCACACAGAAGAGGACATATACAAGGTTATCAATGATATAGAAAGTTTAAATAAGTGAAAACCAAAACTCTCCCTTGGATTTGGTAATGAGGAATTCCTCTGTGACCCTGAATAAATTGAGTTTGTGGCCAGAAACCAGAATTGTGAGTTAAAGTAATTGAGATGTGAACAAAAGATCATAAATTAAGACTACTTTTTAAATACACATTTTTCCTTCTTCATTGAAATGTAATTGACATAGTGAAAGTTAAAGGTGTACAAGCTACTGGTCTGACACACTTATATACTGCAAAATTATTACCATCATAGAGTTAGCTAACACCTCTATCAGGTCACATAAAGACACATGGCTATTAAGGAAGGGAAAGTTTTACAGGGTCAAATAGAAAGAGCTAAGGAACTATATTTAGACCTCCTTAAGAAGCTTGTTTAGAGGATGGTGTCACAAGATTGTGAAGTCCTGTCCTTTAAGGTGGGGGTGGAAAGCAAGGAGTAGGAACATAATTTGTATTACAGCACAGTTATTAACAGCTTTGACTCTTAAGTCAGAGGGCCTGGATTTGATCCTGTTACAGCTCTTGTTAGCTCTGTGACTTGGTACAACTTAGTCTCCATGACCCAAAGTGATGCCCTAATCTATATGAGTCCAGATCTTTCTCATGAGCTCCGTTCCCTACCTTCTGGATAACTTTGTTTGGGTGTCCTGCAGGATCTCCAACGTATCCAAAATTTAATCTACTATGTGTCCCATCCCCAAGCTTATTATCTCTGTATTTCCATTCTTAGTGAATGAAAGCATGTATGTAGAAACCCAAGCCAGAATGCTCATGTTTATCTAAATGCCTTCATTTCTTTCACACCTAACTTCTCATTGTGACCAATTGTATCAATTCTCATTGCATTAATTCTACCTCCCAATTTAACCTATAGTACTTACCTCCTGCCCAACTTTACTGCTGCCATCTTGGAGTAGGTTTCAATCATCTCTTACCTACACTACTGCTCTCATATGGCCTCCACTCAGCTCCCTTGTACCTGGCCTTGAGCCAGAAATCCCCAGTTCAGATTTGTGGATCAGGGACCCAGGTAAGGGGGAGGGGAGACAGTTGGCAGAAGAGAAAGTACAAGCAGTTGTCCATTGGCTGGAATTTGGCACAATCACATAGTAACCAGATTGGGTGGGTGGGGGCACCTCTCCACACTCTCACTTCTAATGGTCAAAACAATCCTGGTCTGCCTGATTTGGAATTAGTGAGACACGTTGACTGAAATTTCTGTATTAGAAGGGCCTAAGTGGTATAGGAAAGAGGACACAGAACTTTCAGAGACATTCCCCACCCCACTCCCCCAGAACATCCTGCTTTTGTGGTGGGGAACTTCCTCTGGATAAAAGAAAAAAATACCCGAGTCTCTACTCTTGCCCATACACCATGCTTGAATCTATCCTTCATACCACCAACAAAGTGAATTTATGAACAATTTAATCTTGCCATTCTGCAGATCAAACTTTACAATATTAGGATAAAACCTACATTTCTTATCAGGGCTTGAAAGTGCCTCCACAATCTGGTCCTGCCTATTTTCTTCTCTAGCCTTAAATCATACCTCCTTCCTCAGTCTCCGTTGCAGAAGGATGAAATAAAAGAAGGTACTACTCCCTCTATTCCAGGAAAGACAGCATTGCTCTTAAGAGGAGAACCTCTTTTGTTTGGAGAAAGACATTATTGTGTCTCTGGATTATGCAGAGGCAGTGGCACCGAGCTTGGTGAGAAATAAGAAGGTCTGGGAAATAGTGCTGAAATCCCACAGCAGGTGCAAGCTTGGAAATCAGTATGACAGAAGCAGGGATTAACAATGCAGATAAGTCATAGGAGAAGCAGGCAGGGAGCTAACAAGGGGAGAGTTATGAGACTGTATAGACCATTGTGAGGATTTTGACTTTTATTCAGAGGAAAAAAATCATAGAAGGATTTTGAACAAAGTGATATGATCTTATGTTTTTAAAGGATCTGGCTAATGTTGAGAGTAGATCGGACAAGGGTGGAAGCAGGGAGACAAATTAAGAAGACAATGAAATAATCACACAGGAGGTGATGGTGGCTTGAGCTGTGAATGGTCTAGGTGGGCCAGGGTGGGAAGGTAAAGGGTGGTAAAGGTGGTGAGAAGTGGTCAAATTCTGGATACTTTGCAAGGTATACCCAACAGGATGTACTAGTGGGCTGGGTGTGGGATATGAGCAAAGAAAAGGAGTCAAAGATTACTTCAGGTTTTCTGGCCTGAGCAACTGGCAGAACAAAGTTGATTTTGAGCTGAAAAGAGGATACTGTGCCAAGCTCTAGTTGGAAATATTGAAATTCAATTTGTACACATTAGGATTGAGCTAATCATTAGGCACATATCCTGTAGAGATGACCAGCATGTTGCTGAGTGTGCAAGCCTGGAGTACAAGGGACAGGTCAGGCTGGAGGTCTATATTTGAGAATTGTCATCATAGAGGTGGCATTCGAAACCTTGAGATCACCAAGGAAGTGAGTATAGATTGAGCAGGGAAAAGGACCCAGGCTGAGCCTTGCACAGTCCGATGTTAAGAAGCTGGGGAGAAGAGCAAGTACCAGCAAAAGAGATTGAGAGGCAGCAGTGGTGATGTAGGAGGAAAACCTAGAGAGTTGTTTCCAGAAGTAAAGAAAATATATGAATGAGGATTGACTGACTATTCTAGCATGTCCAATGTAGCAGATAGAACAAGTATTTTGGAACTAATAATTGATTATTAGATTGAACACTATGGAAGTCATTGGTGACACAAGGATAGTTTTAATAAATTGTGAAGGTAGGACCTGTTTGGATTGGGTTCAAGAGAAAACAGGAAACAGAATTAGAGATAGGCAACATACACAATTCTTCCAAGGAGTTTTACTTAGGGGGAGTGGAGAAATGGAGTGGATATGGGATCAAGAGATTGTATTTTTTAAGGTAGAATAAATAACAAACAGATTTAGTTCAGATTTAGTTATAGTAAGCACTTACATATTTGCTTTCTGAATTCATGTGACTACAGTTTGATAATGGGTCTTGTGACATTTGTTGTCTGAAATTTTCTTTAGTCTCCGAAAATATATGTAAAATTGTTATTGTTTACAATGTAAAAATTTATACTGCATTATTCATACTGAGGTTTGATATGTAGTCTATGAATCTAAGTTATTTATTTAGAAGATGGCATCATTATCCTCAGTTACAGTATAAATGACAGTATACGAAGCTTCCATGTGGTTCTCTTATACAGTGTACTAGGCATTAGGCTAACTGCTTCAGAGACTTCATCTTGTATAAACATAATAGCAACACAGGGGAAGTAATAATTATTGCCATTTTCAGACAAGGCAATTTAGTCTCAGAGAAGTTAATGAACTCTGCAAGGATACGGAGATTCCGAAAGAAGATCCAGAATGTAAAAGCAATCTATTTGAACCCAGACCTAAGCTACCGGTCACTGTGCCCTTAAAGTCAGTATGGTGAGTGTCTGCTGGACCCACAGTACTCTAAAATCTGGAACCTTGGTTCTCAACCCTGATGGTATGCTAGATTACGGTGGTGCCAGGACTCCACCCAAGACCTGTCTCTAGATACAGCACTTTACCGTCTGTAGTTTTTAAAGCCCCACAGGTGATCCCAATGTGATTTGAGATTCTAGTGTGGTTCTCACTGATTGTAAACCACTGAGCTCTATATTCCAGGAGGTTCCAGGGAAGAGTTGAACTCAATGGCGTTATCACTACCAAATAACTGAGACCTCATCTGACCCTCATCATGCTGAGGGAAACCTTTTATTTTTTATTTATTTATTTATTTATTTTTTTAATATTTATTTATTTTTGAGACAGAGAGAGACAGAGCATGAACAGGGGAGGGTCAGAGAGAGGGAGACACAGAATCTGAAACAGGCTCCAGGCTCTGAGCTGTCAGCACAGAGCCCGACGCGGGGCTTGAACTCACAGCCCTCACGGACCGCGAGATCATGACCTGAGCCGAAGTTGGCCGCTCAACCGACTGAGCCACCCAGGCGCCCCGAGGGAAACCTTTTAGACACTGCCTTAAAAGCCTCACTATAAATTACCTTAAAATAAAACACTATAAATAAGCTTTCCCTTACAGCCTCCAGTCCCTACAAGTGACCCCGCTTGACCCTCCCATCTGAAGACTGACCCCTGCCATGGATGTGGTATTAATCCTGTCCTTCATCGAACAGAATTATTTAAGGAGCTTTAGTTTTCTAACCCCTTGACTCAACATCAAGGTATGAATAACAATAACCATGTATCAAGGACTTACGTGTGCCAGGCATGGTGTTAAGTGCTTTACGTGTGTTAACTCAATCCTCACCCTGACATTATGAGGTAGATGCCCTGATAATACTCATCTTACAGATGAAGAAATGGAATCATAGAGAAACTAAATAACATGGCCTACGTCACCCTGCTAACCAGCAGAACCCAGATTTCACTGGGTTCTGCTTGACCACAGAGTCCATATTCCTGGTCTCTCACTACTCAACATCTCCACAGGCATGCCCCGGCGCTTCCTCACTGCAAAATGGAGTTTTTCCTTCTTACCACAAATCCTCCTCTTCTCCTGTTCTTTCCCAGCTAAAATCATGTCCTCACACTCATCATTTAAATTGATATCTCTAGATCATCCTTGACACCCATCACCCACAGCAATTAATTGGTCCCTATTATGTCCTTTGGAATGTTCCCCTCAGTGGCTCTCAAATCTTTCAGATCCTCGTGTGTTTCTTTTCAAGATTAATTTACTAACTCCTGTAAAGAGTCTCCCTGTCTTTGGGGCGCCTGGCTGGCTCAGTCAGTGAAGCGTCCGACTTCAGCTCAGGTCATGATCTTGCAGTTTGTGAGTTCGAGCCCCAGGTCGGGCTCTGTGCTGACAGCTCAGAGCCTGAATCCTGCTTTGGATTCTGTGTCTGCCCCTCCCCTGCTCATGCTCATGCTCTGTCTCTCAAAAATAAATAAACGTTTTTTATTTAAAAAAAAAAAAGTCTTCCTATCCTGTCTTATCTTTTTCAATCCAGATCCCACTTCACTGGTTCTAGATTTGATCATCTATCTCTCTGCCCCTCCCCTGCTCATGTTCTGTCTCTCTCTCAAAAATAAACAAATGTTTAAAAAAAAAAAGTCTTCCTATCCTGTCTTATCTTTTCCAATCCAGATCCCACTTCACTGGTTCTAGATTTCATCACTTGGTAATGCTAATTTGAGATTGCATGGGGCTTAAAATACTTCAGTGATGCAATGAGTCCCATATGATAAAACACCAATTCCCTCACAATGTAGCTCTGACTACTTCTTCAAAGGCCTGCCCTACTGTTCCCTAGCCATTGTCCTTACCCTATAGACACTGTATATTCTTCTCTCAAACTCATAAACTGAGGGCCCATAAACAACCCCACCCCATGCTACACCACGTTGGTTCACCCAGTACTAGTGTGTGTGAATGTGTGCATGTGTGTGTGTGTCTTAACAGTTACCATTTAAAGAATTGGGAGAGTTCATGTAAAAATCCACATTTCCTACTTGTCTTGAAACATTACTTCACCAGTTGCCCATAGGTCTCACCACCCCACATTGTACCCCCAAACCCAACTCACCTCACACATTTGAGTGACCTGTATGACTCTGCAGGCATCTGAGTTTGTAATCTCTACTCCGGACTGTTAGAAGGTCTCTACATGTACCGTGTATCTTCATGCCTCTGTAACTTTGTTCACATTGTTTCTTCAGATCAGAGTACCCTTTCTCCACCTGGTAAGGTTCTCTTTATCTTTGAAAAAAAAACAGATAAAGGATCACCATTTCCGTGAAGTTCTTCCAATAAAAGCAGTCACCCTTTGCTCAATGATCATTCCATTAAGCTTTATTTATATTTCTAATATAACTCTCCCCAAACTTTTAAAACAGTTGTATATATGTGTTCTCCTGGCTAGATTGGGAAACCTGGAAAGTAAGCTCTGTCTTGCTCAGCTTTCTACCCTCACCCACATTGTCTATCATCACGCTTTGCCCATTATATACCTTTCATGAACACTGAGTAAATTCACTTGAAATCAGAAGCTCTTTTTTGTTCTGTGTTGAAGTCTTTTTATTCCTATTTTTGTGAAACTGAATGATTAAAGGACTTAGTAGTTTATGTATAAAGGATCAGTGAAATTATTGTTTCATAAAAGCTTTGAGCAAATGTAGGTTTCTGAAGTCTTGAGTAAAAGTATACAGATGATTATGAGAGTTGGTCCTACCTGACTCCTAAGTGCATAATGCAAAGAAGTATATAAATACAACTCCCCTCCCTCCCTAGGATTGCCCATAAGAATCAAGTAAAAACGAATATAGTTTCAAAACACTTTCACACTTATGACACATTTCTTAGGTGGTAATTACTTCATTAATCACCTCCAAACCTTCACTTACAGTTTCTAATCTCATTTTTTCATAGGAAGCTCACATTGTAAACTGCTTTTTCTACTATATCTTTATCTTTGAGACTCTATCTCCATTTCTTTTGCACTTTCTATTACAATAGAAGAATACTGAACTCCTAAGAATTTAGATCTAGGTTGAGAAAGAAGATAGAACATTTCTTATAAAATGCACACTAGGTAGCATACAGAACTTGCTCTAGGGAAGGAATGCCCAAAATAGACATAAGAAGGAAACAAAAATTTTACACTCTCTTCTGGAGATGTAGGAATGAAGAGCCACAGGCCGCAGTTGCCGAAGTGAGATCTCAGAAAGAATGACCAGATTCTGTTGGGAGCTGCCTCTGTTTTTTGCCAAGACCATCTGCTGACAGCCCCAAGCCCCAGGCAGTGGCCCGCAAAGCCTGTTAATATTGAAACTGCAATAATATTTTATGGTCTCTACTTCGTCTCCTTCTATCAGAATTGAACGTGGAGCAGGTGTGCACAGAGGAGCAGAAAAACTCCCTGGACAGTTGTAAATTAGCCTGATCCTGGGCTAAGCTCATGGGCATCTCTAAAGAACCCCATTTCTTCCCAAGGGAATTCCAAGTGGGGTGAAAGGAATCTAACGGGAACCAAACAGTCTGCAGTGTATCTACATTCCGGGAAAGCATGCCAGAAATTTCAGACTCAGATTTAAATCTTGATTTGTAATAGTCTTCTTTCCTTGTGATCCAATTTCCTCTTAATCAAGAAAGATTTTGTCTCCGTTAACATTATCAGATGCTTTGAACTCTGAGTACACATCTGACAGATTTCTAGGTAGAGTATTAAATCATCTCCCAAATTGTTTTAATCTTAGGAGGTAAATGACCTACATGATGAAAAACTGACATCAACATTTTTTTTAAATAAATTTGTCTCACCATTAGAATTAACTGACTTTCATGCCCTTTTTTATGCTCTTAGGCAGCAATTCTCAATCAATATTGATTAGAGGAAAGGATACAGTTCCGAAGTCTATAGACTATTGTATGAGAAAAAATTCAATTTGTCTTACTTTAAGAAATTATTCAGTGCTGAGTTCTGAGCATTTTATCTGGTTTAGTACACTTCATATCTGGTTCTTTTTCTCTCCAAATGACCTATCTATCTAGTCCTTTTTTAAAAACTGTATTTCAATCTTTGTTCCGAGAATCGAATGCATGGCTTTTTCTACATCAACCTAAAGGAAGGGTATGTTATTAAAAACAAAAGGTCATGCGGGGTTTGCTTCTGATAGCGTTCACTTATTTTGTCTTTAAATGATCTTTTTTGAAACAAAATATTTTTCAACATATTTGAAAAGATTTTTTGTAATAATAATTTCCGAAAGTCAGTGTGTGTGTGTAGGACTTAATTTAAAGCTTAAAAAAAAATTGGACCAAAAATTTGACCATCGTCTTATATATCAATATGACCTGTTTATACAACAATTCAAGCTTGGGACTGGAAAACCCGCCCTTTGTCTCCCCCTTACCTGGGCCTTGGTTTTCTCATCTGGAAAATGAAGGTTGGAGGAGGTGATTATAAGGTCTGTATCAAATAGAGGTGAAGACAAAAGAAAAAGGTAATAGGATCTTTGATAACTAGAGTAAAAAGCACAAGTTTTGAATCAGACAGATCTGGGTTTGAATCGCGGATATTATTAGCTGTAGGAAGTGAGATTTCAATGTACTTCTCTATAAAATGGGACTAATCAAGAGCCCTTTTGAGATTTAAATGAGAACAAGCCTATAATATTCCTAGAACAATTTGTGCACATATTTTACGCTGCTATAAATGGTAGGACCATATTTTAAGGTCAAGAAGAACATAGGGCTGAGCACATGATCAAACCTAGTCATTTCCACTCTTGGCACTTGAGAAGAAAGGGAGTGCGTATCACTGTCCTTTACCAGCAGAGACGTCCGTCTGCCGTGATGAAACTGGAGACGTCAGGGTTTAAAAAAAGCACACCATCGCGGGGAAGGCACCACATCTTGGCAAGAAATATTTCACATAGTTTCCACGGTCACCAAACTCTTCCCACCCCACACCCTGCTTCTATTTAAATCTCAGACACTCCACAGGTGGACAGTCGCTTCAGCCAGTGCCCGGGCTACCGGCAGAGAAGAGAAGGGTGGCATGGCTCTGGGAGAGAAGGGAAGAGAGGAGGGCCCAGCCAAGCGTGCCCTCCGGAAGGTCCGCACAGCCACCCTGGTTATCAACTTGGCCCGAGGCTGGCAGCAGTGGGCAAACGAGAACAGCATCAGGCAGGCCCAAGAGCCCACAGGTTGGCAGCCGGGAGGGACCCAGGACGCACCCCGAGCTCCTAAGCCAGTGATCTACCCCGCCTCCTGCCAGAAAGCTCAGAGCGCCCCGAAGTCTCCCTCCCAAAAGCCAGAGGGAGCCGCTGAAGCCTCTCGTATCAAAAGGAGAGAAGTGACCAAAACAATTGTCAGCAAAGCTTACGAGAGAGGAGGGGATGTCAGCCACCTCAGCCACAGGTACGAGAAGGACGGTGACATGCCTGGAGCCGGGCGGCAAGAGGATGACATTGACAGAATCCTCCAGAGCCATGGCTCCCCGACGCGGAGGAGAAAGTGCGCCAACCTGGTGTCCGAGCTGACCAAAGGCTGGAAAGAGATGGGACGGGATGAGCCCCAGTGGCGGAGTGATAGCATAGACACAGAGGACAGCGGCTACGGAGGGGAGACCGAGGAAAGGCCCGAGCAGGACGGAGAGCAGGTGGTCACCATCAGAATCAAACGCCCCTTGCCTTCCCAGTAAGTGAATGCCCCCTTCAGCTCCTTACTCTGCCTTGGAGCCGTGACCAGCCATGGGAACCGAGAGAGCAGGGAAATGCTACCAAGTTTAGAATGAGAATCTTAAAGACTGGGCGGGCAGTGAGGTCCTGTGGGGACTAAAGGGGGCAGTGCCCAGCTACACATGGGCCTTGGGGTCGAGGGCCTGTACTATTTTGTTTCTGCTTTCTGTTTTGAACTGGCTACTCAAGTCTTAGCCTCAACAAAGATAAAGCCACCAGAGAAGGTTGTCTGCTTTGGGTACATTTTTTAAAATACATTCTATGATGAGTAACAAACTGACTTATTTCTCTGCCGAAACAGTGCTTGTTGGTACAGCGGGCAAACCTTTCCCTGGTCTCAAACCAGTCTGTAGTGTTATCAGCAGACACATCTACCTAGAGAGTGCCTGCCAGGCAGAGGTCTCTGTGACCCAGTAAACAGGTGGGGAGGCTGCTATCTAACTCCAGAGTAGGCTCTGAAGTCAGACAGACCCAAGTTCAAGTTCCAGCTCCGCCCCCACTATAGTTAACAACACTGTTACATGCTTGAAAGTGGCTAAGAGAGTATATCTTAAATGTTCTCAACACATGCACACACACTGTTTATTTTTCTAAACCCATTTCTTTGTAAAATGATAGCAACAGTAACCTTAGGGGATAAAGTCTGTTGTACTGGCAGAAGTAAACAAGATTAAGGCTGCCAGGCCCTTAGCACAGTACCGGCCACATATGTAAAAGCTGTTATTATTCATATAGATTCTATTATTTGGAAATTTTTCAACGTTTCAGAAAAAGTTTGTTCTGTTGGTAAACAAAGACAGACACGCTACTAAAGCCAGGTGATTAAAATACCACAATCCAAAAACATTTAGATCTCAAATATACATACCTACACACTCAGACATACACTCTGAGTCAAACTGATACATTTGTTCAGACAGAAAAAAAAAAAAGACATGCTGTCTTTCAAGACACTCCACCTGCACATAGTAGAAAGTCTGGATATCTCACTCCACAACTGTAGAATATCAAAATATGTGAAAAGTCTCTGATGAATGCTGATCAACGGACTCCCTCTTGGAATATTAGATGTGTGGGTGTGCTTTTTACATTTAATGAAATAAGGTAAAGAACAAACCTGATTACCTGGTTTGACAAAAAACTGTCTTACAGATTGTGACTTGAAAGACATTTTGAAAGAGGACTACAATATCCCATGTTTTCAAGAAAAGTGAAATGGCACATCTAGATAATTGTAACAACCCTCGTGCATTTAATGTGTGCCACGGGTATTTTACATGCTTTGTCCTTTTCTGAGGCAGGTATTATCCCATGTTAGGGATCAGGGCACTAAAGTTCAGAAGGGAAAGTTTACCCAGCAAGTTTGTGACAAAGCTGAGATGTGCCTGTCTCCAAATGCAATGTTTTGAAAGCAGACACGGTGCTCTCAGGCGGGGCCTTGAGGATGTGTGAAGAGATCTGGATCTGTGTTCTACTCATGTTCATACAGAAATTCATTATCAGATATAATTGTTCTACCAGAACATATGGAACCACAGTCTAATTCTGGCCTTGTGGATTTTGGGTGTGGGTGTGTATGTGCTAGAAATGGAATACTAGAACCTAACAGAATCAAGACTGAGGATGACACAATGAAGATCTTCTGTCAGCACGCTTTGGATTGGCCAGAGGTAGGAACGTGACAGCTGGCATCGATCTCCCAGGCATGTATTCTTCTTTGGCACCTGTCAGTGTGTATTCTTATGTTTATTCGTTTCATCCTCATAATATTCTCCTGGGGTAGGTATAATTATCATCCACATCTGATAGATGGGGGCATAAGACAAAGACATAGTAGAAAATTTGTATAAGAGTGTACAGCCCAAGGGATTTGAAGGTAGGCAATCTGGCTTCCAATCCCACCCTCTTCACTAGACTCTAAACTATTTCACCTGGAAGTGAGGACTCACATACATGACCCTTCACAAGTTCCTAAAGTCAGACATGTACACGGACACCTTCTTAGTGTGATGGGAAGGTGCATAAGCTTTGAATAAGAGACAATTAGGTTTGAATCATGGTTACTTTGGCAAATCCTCTCTGTCCTCATCTTAAATAAAAGACATAAGCCATAGAGTTATTTTGATATTAATATGCAGAGCAGTGGACCCAGAGGAACTCGTGAATAAGTTGTATGCATTGTAAGCAGAGAAGAAGGCCCAGCCATGGTAATCCCAATCCTACAGGACACCAGAAGACTGGTCCTCAGGGCTGGGGTGGAAGAGTGGGATTAAATCTCTTCATTCCTTCTTTGGTTCCTTTCTCTCAGTCTTGGAGTACATAGGATACCAGAATGTCTTATGCAGAGACAGCATCTCTTAATGTCAGCAGTAATCCTAGCTGTGCTCAGAAAACTACAGCAGAAGCCTGATGGGACTCTCAAATACTGTTTGAGAAATGAGTGTGGCATTATTGAGTAAGCCTATATGAAGGGGGGGTTTTGTTCACTTAATCCTAAGTGCCATTAATTACCCATTTCCACCAATAGGGAGCAAATTATGTATCATGAGGGATTAAGTAGAAAGAATTTTCTTGGTGGTCAAGATGTTTCATAGATAATAAAAATGAATAAGTCAGATTTGGTAAAAAGTAGAGATATTCTTTACTAACAGAGTTTTGCTAACCTATGAAAATGGTTTCTATTTTATGCCGTATTTTTAAAATACTGAGTGTTTTGATTGTACGGCTACATGACTTGTTTGGTCCAGCTCCTTTAGACAAAAGGAATTGCATCCCTCACCAATACAAAAATGGTGAGATCTCCTGTACAAAAGTGCCAAATATCCACTTATCCTCCCTGCCAAGTTACATTCAGCAAAAATAAAAATTGAGCATCAGAATGCCATTTTATAGATAAGGGAATTGACACACAGAGACATCAAGAAATGTATCCAAATCATAGAGTTGGTAAGTGATGAAGTTGGGAAGGTTGATGACAGAGCTTATGTTCTTAACCACTGATTCTCTGAGAATCTACCAATTCTCTCAGTAGAGAACAGACTCAAGATATAAAATGGAAGGCAAAGTGTCAGCTTAACTAATGGAATCCTAATAACACCCAAAGTGTAAGGTTTGGGTACAACTATATTGAAGGGTTTTATTAGAAACAGAGGCCAAAGTATGGCTTTCTGCTATTGACCCCAATTCTAGAGCGTGGAACCCTTTCTATGGACGCTGAGGACAGTTGCCAATTTGCAAGAAGAATCACAGGCCGGGCTCTCAAATCTGATTGCTGACAGAAAGAGATAAATGTGACCCCGTGAATGCATGCTTCCCTTAATCAAACTGGCTACACTTCCTGTGGAGAGGAGTAAGCGAATCAATTTACAGAGGAGCAAATTCTTGGCAACACTTTCCCGGGAAGTCGGAAAGGAATTATTTGCTTTCCTGACAGAGAAATGTTGCTGTGCTAAGAGGAGAGATGCCCCCTCGGCTGCAGGAGAGTCACACTCTGCAGTGGGGCAATGAGAGCAGATCTCTGCTTTCTTCAGGCAGATCCAAGACTTAGACCAGAAAACTTCACCTCCAAGCCCAACGGCGTTTTGAAGCATCATTTGGTGGTGCAGGTGAAGGCCACCTACCAGAGTGTTTCTAGTGTCAGTGAACTTGGTTAAGTTTGAAATATGCCTTTCAAGACTTTTATTTCCCATGGGGTTTATTCATATTTAATAACTTACCCATATAATTGTTACTCCAAAATGATAAAACCTATGATACAGTTGGTTCCTATATTCTCATTATATTGCTGAATATCCCATTCACAGAAGAAAGGAACCCTCGAACTGATGTCATTTTTAAAGCTGACAGATAAATAAATTTCAGAATTTATTTCAGTGAAAGAATGTACACTTTCCAATGAGAATGCTTAGAATGTCTAGTAGAATTAGTTACTTTTGCACATAATAGGACCAGGGAAATACTTGTTGATTGTAAGAAACTTTGTTTACTAAGAATGAAACTAAGAAGGCAAGTTTAGATTAAATATTACTATCCTAAATATGGGTGTGATGTCAGTCTTTGAATATTGCTTTGCTTTCTATAAATTTATACTAGATTATACTTCTGAAGCTCAATCTAAACTATTATTCTCATTGTTACTTGAAAACAAAAACAGGATAAGCAAGTATATTGTTTCTTATATTCATTGACCAAGAGGATATTCAAGGTATAACATTTTCTAATCCTGATTTAAACATGATACTTTCAGGCTTTTTTAAAATTGGAAATACAATAACAATACAGAACGTTTATAAGATAAAGACAATTAAGGTAAGGTACCTCGTTAAGGTATATTTTCTCTTAGGACTTCATCTTTTATAACCTGCCTATTTTCTAATTCTTCCTTATTGGACCAATTTCTTTGCTTTCCTTCTGTCCGATTATTGGGAATTACAATTTGACAATATAACAAATGGGCATTAAGAATTAGGAGGTGCTTTTTTAGAAGATAAATGCTTCACTTCCTCAGAGATTTATTACCTCACCAACATCAGCCCTATCCCTAAAGACACAGAGTTGAAAATTAGAGGGGAAAAAAACCCACATCAAGGAATCAGAGACTCATATAACACACAGTTTGAACAAGTTAGCTTTGGATGTCAATTTGAGTATTTTCCTTTTTTTCCCTTTCTTTTTTTTTTTTTTTCAACGTTTTTTTATTTTATTTTTGGGACAGAGAGAGACAGAGCATGAACGGGGGAGGGACAGAGAGAGAGGGAGACACAGAATCGGAAACAGGCTCCAGGCTCTGAGCCATCAGCCCAGAGCCTGACGCGGGGCTCGAACTCACGGACCGTGAGATCGTGACCTGGCTGAAGTCGGACGCTTAACCGACTGCGCCACCCAGGCGCCCCATTTTTTTCCCTTTCTTTAAATTACAAAATCAACATGATGCCAACATGAAAGATGATTTCTAAAAAAATGAAAAAAAAACTGGATCTGAATACTAACAGTTATTTTCAATTATGCACATGCTAATGATTTCTTCATCTTGATGTGTACACATTTTATATAGTTAGAATTTTACCATATACTCAAATTTGTATTAGTCTCTTTATTTTCATGAATATCTTTCAGTGATTATTTATTGTCTTTTTTTTCATTATTGAATATCCAGTGAGCACCTAAAACAGTATCTGACACACACCAGGTGTCATAGCTACTTTAATAAAGGATGCCGAAGTGCCCAAAAGCACCTGACAGGGAAGATGTACAGGAGTCCCCTCCTTACGTGTGGGGGATACATTCTAAGACCTCTAGTGGATACTGAAAACTGCAGAAAGTACTTACATATACTATATTTTTTTCCTATACGTACATATCTATGATAAAGCTTAATTTACAAAATTAAGCACAGTAAAGACATTAACCACAATAGAACAATTCTAACCATGTAGTATAATAAAAGTTATATGAATGTGGTCTCTCAAAATATCTTCCTGTTCCGTATTCACTCTTCTGTGACTACGTGAGATGATAAAATGAGGTGAATGATGGCACCGTGATGTAGTGTTAGGCTACTGCTAACCTTCCGATGACTCCTTAGAAGGAAGCTCCTGTGCTCCCAGACTGGGGTTGCTGGCGGGTAACTGAAACCATGAATAAGGGGTGGACTACTGTATTACATTTTCTTATATAGGACAGAAGTACAGTTGATGCTTGAGAAACATTTGTAGGAGTTAACAAATGATGCTACTCTTCACTTTCTTCTGAGACGTTTCAAGTCTCTTCTCTAGCAGGATGACCCAGTCTGAAATCAGGTGTGAGCTTTGGTTATATGTTAGGACGGCTTTGGGCTTGTTATTGAAGACTATGACTGTCATGGATTGCCATGGTTCTGAGGGGAGGTTCTAATGTTTGCTCTCATTTGATAACAAGATCCAGCAGTCCATACTCTGGGAAGTTGAACAGGGATAGTCTATGGAGAGGCAGGTGATGGTGAGGACCAGGGGGCTGAGGGAAATCCATTCCATTTCAGTGTGGTGTAATTCCTAGCACTTTTCCACACATATGTGATTTTTAAAAATTGCAATAATTGTGTATACAGTTTTTGTGTGCTTTTTCCTGATTAACTTTGTTATATACTTTGTGTGTACTGTTTTTATGTGCTTTTGCCAGATTAACTTTGTCATATACTTTTGTCCACACGGCTACAAAGAATAACAGTGTTATACGTATCAGCATATCCCTAGTTTTGGCTCTGTTTTAATAAAGAAACTGAATGCAGCAAACATAGTTTTGAACACACAAAGCATGGGAATTAGTGAAAGTTCGCCATCTAGTGGTTGTTATTCCTCTCTTGAAAACTATGCTGCTAGAAGTAACCTGTGTCTCCCTACCCACATCTGGGAGTTTCCTGCATTGGGATAACCAGATTTCAGGAAGTGAGACTGGACAGTGAGGAATACTCACATCTGACCTGTAGCTGGGTTTTGAAGAGAGAGTTGTGAGAGCTTGGATAGGAGGGGCCACTTAGCTCAGGCCTGCGGTTCACGCCAGCAACTTCAGTGAGGCTCTACAGCACCCATCCCAGTGCTTCCAGACATAAGGGCGCTTGGGGAGTGGAGAGAAGGAAGGGCGGGTCACTCGTGACAATGAGGAATACAAATCTCTGACTTTTAGACAGTCCGAGAGTTTCCTTGTGAAGACAAAGAGACCTAGGAGAAAAGAGTCTAGGAGACTGGAGATACAGAAAAGACAGAGATATCCTTTAAAGATAAACTACCTATTTTAAAATTGGGCCTGCACCTTCACGATACTACTGGTCTACGCTTTCCAATGCTGTTTTTTAATCACAAGAAAATGCATTCCAAATTGCAAGGAGAAGACACACATATCTGAAACATAAATCATCTACTTATTAGACACAGTACCCCCCATGATGAGTACCATCACTGCACGGTGGGAAGGATATTGACTTTAGCCTCAGACAGTTGGTATTTGAATACTGCCTTTGCCACTGGTTTAGGGCAGTGTTTCACAGTAGTGACACACAGACCTGGTTCAAATCCCAGCACTATCACTTAACAGTTTTGTGTCTTTAAGCAAGTTGCTTAACCCCTCTGACCTCAGTTTCCTCACCTGTGGAGAGAGATTAGTAGTACCAATCTCCTAGAATGATCATAGGAATGTTAATAAAAAGTGTTTGGAAGAATGCCAGCACCAAGTATTCGATAAATGTTACAATTGCTACCTATTGTCTTCTACCTATACAACTTGATATTCCAAAATTCGTGGCACATCATTGATACTAGTATAAATACACTCTCCTAAAAATCCATATATGAACATATATACATAAGTAAGTAGTACAATATACGTGTGCTATATGTATAATAAGCCTTGTTTTGGGAAAATAACTGGTTCCTGAATTCCTATACAAAGTGGTTTCTCTTAATATATTCATATGATTCCAGTTCTAAAATGTTACTAACATACAACGTTAAGACACACATATTTACATTATATTTGTGTAAGGAAGCTTTTTCCCTGAAATAGAGTTTAATACTTTTTATGGTATACCAAAATAAGAACAATGGTGGTTGTCAACTATCCTTGAAAAAAAATAATAATAAAGAACAAAGGTGTGACCGTTCTAATTTTTCTTCTTTCATTTCTAATTTTTTGTATTGTGATTATATTTTGTTTATAGTGAAAAAATTAGACTTACGTTAAGATGCGTATGGGTAGGAAGTGCAAAGAGAAAACAACACTTGGATGTTAAATATCAGTGTCTTGATCCTTCACCCTCTCTACCTTTTAGGGCAAATAGATTTACAGAGAAACTCAGCTGCAAGGCCCAGCGGAAATACAGCCAAGTGGACAACCTGAAAGGGAGATGGCAACAATGGGCTGACGAACACATACAGACACAGAAGCTCAATCCTTTCAGTGAGGAATTTGATTACGAGCTGGCCATGTCCACCCGCCTGCACAAGGGAGATGAAGGCTATGGCCGTCCCAAGGAGGGAACCAAAACTGCAGAAAGGGCCAAGCGAGCTGAGGAGCACATCTACCGAGAGATCATGGACATGTGCTTCATCATCCGCACGATGGCCCACCACAGACGAGATGGCAAGATTCAGGTTACTTTTGGAGACCTCTTTGACAGATACGTTCGTATTTCAGATAAAGTAGTGGGCATTCTTATGCGTGCCAGGAAGCATGGACTGGTTGACTTCGAAGGAGAGATGTTATGGCAAGGCCGAGATGACCATGTTGTGATTACTCTACTCCAGTGAACCTTCAACAACAAAAGCCAGACTTGACCCACTGTTGTCTTAATGCTAAATGTAATGTAATAAGAATTAAAATGCAAACTGCTCTGTAATGACCTAGTAAATATTAAACAATTTTTACATAAATGACTATCTGGCACTCTATTTCTGAGGTAGTTTGAAGATCTTGAGGAAGCATACACAAAGCATTTCAGAAAGCACATAGTGTTATTAGTATACAATAATAGCATAAGCATTTGAAATTCTACTTACCCTTTAGGCAAAAATATTTGGCTATTAATTGCAGAAATTATTATAGATCTTTAAATAATTACTATGTCTAAGAAAAACTCTAACTTTAGGTAAATATTAGAACATACTAAGATGTATCTTTTTGGGGGGAAAGAATTACATTAAGTTTAGCCAAACTAAAATTTTTCTAAGAAGCTTGATTTTGTACTACTACTTCTATCAAAGCATCACTTATAAAATAAACACGTAGGTAAAAAGTATCCAAACAAGATGCTGAAATTGCTGAAATTTCTCTGTGATCTTGGAATTTTAAAGATTGCCAATAGGAATTAATCATCCTTCTGTACCAATTGCACAAACCACATAAAAACAAACATGACTGGTGGTTTTAGAGCTAAAGGAGAAGCTGGTATGTTCACCTTCACTGGGAAAGTATAGTGCAAGTGAGAGATTCAGAATTGCCTGTCTCTGTAGGACTTCTTGGAGAGGTTTTTTCTCAAAACCTTGACGAGTCACGCTTCTTACATGTATGTCAATATACAACGAAGTAGGCATACAGAAAATTCTACAATGGAGTGGAATGTTCAGTGTAGGAGAATCTGATAGAATCATTGCTTGGTAAATTAGAAACAGATCTGAGCCATTTTCATTTTCTTTATGCTCTACAAACTTTATGAAATATCTAAAAGTCGTAAAATGGCAATATTAGTTTTGCCAAAGTTTAGTTTGGCAATATTAGTTTGCCAATGAAAAAAATCTGTTTGATATGACAGAGAAATTTAGTGGGCATTAATCTGCTATTTATTTATTTTTCTCAGATTTAATGTGTCTTAGAAAATTCTAAAAACAATAAAATGTGAGGTTATAATTCTTACCAAATACAATGAAAGTTAGTAAATATTACGGTACTTTCGTGCTAAATACAGAATTTAACGTCAAATTATGATACCTCAAAATAGTAGACACTTGAATTGCTAGATAATAGGTTTAATATAAAGTATGGATTAAACTACTATAGGATTATCTTTGTTTTCTTGTGTGATTCTCTTTCAAACTGAAAGTTGCAATATCTTCTTAAAGAAGGATGTACATTTTTGTTTCCATAATAGATTCTGTTAAATTAAAAACTAATGACCAAAATTTCCAAGTAGAATCTCATATAAGATGTACACTTCTATCATGGTGAAACCTACGTCAACGTTTGAAGTCATGCACAAGAATAAAATATATTTTCTGTATTTTCTGATATTTATATATTACTATTTTAATATATGTTATAATGTTACATTCCACAATACCACTTTCTTGTGTTTGAAATACAACCAAATTGTAGAGTACAATTGGTTACTTCTAGCATCAGTAGAATTTTTCGACCAAGGCTTCAAAAGAATTTCCTCATATTCAACTCTGGACAGTAACAGTTTATGCAGGCACTGATACAGATTATTCAAACTTCAGTATATTTGAATTTGAAGATGGAGTTAGAAAGTCTTCTCAGTGAGCCTATGTGAACACTCCGCTGAATAAGGTGTGGCTGTGAAATGAGAAAGCTAGTTTCCTTAAAAGGAAAAATGCCTGCTATGCAACAGGTTTTCATCCTAAAACTCCATGATAAGAAAATCTATAGTTGGAAAACTTAGAGCTGTTAGACAAAAAAAAGACAAGAACCCCGATGGCAAAAGTCCTCATAGATATTTTTCATAGCCACCAAAATAATGTATGAAATAATTACACATGAAATACACACCATCAATAGCATTGTACCAATGGTAATTAAAAAAAAAAATTTTTTTTAACGTTTATTTGAGAGACAGAGACAGAGCACAAGCAGGGGAGGGGCAAAGAGAGAGGGAGACACAGAATCTGAAGCAGGCTCCAGGCTCTGAGCTGTCAGAACAGAGCCCAATGCGGGGTTTGAACCCACAAACTGTGAGATCATGACCTGAGCCGAAGTCAGATACTTAACTGACCGAGCCACCCAGGCGCCCCTACCAATGGTAATTTTAAATCCTCAATAATAAGCAATATTCAATTGGTTTTCAAAACCAAATGTTTAATGCCTTTCAACTTTTAGAACTTGGATGTTTTATGATTTGCTGATTCCCAAGTTCACCTTCTTACCATTATGCCTACTTAACCGGAACAGGAGGGAAATTCTGCATTCAGGTTTTCTCTTCCCCACACTTTGTTGGAGGTGGGGCCGCACCTATATTCTTCGTTTGCTTTTTCTGCTTCGAACTTCCCAAACTCGTTTTTTTTTTTATTAAAACAAATTTTTTAATGTCTTATTGTTTTTGAGAGACAGAGAGAGCAGAGTGCAAGTGGAGGAGGGGCAGAGAGAGAGGGAGACACAGAATCCAAAGCAGGCTCCAGGCTGTGAGCTCTCAGCACAACCCCCCCAGGGGCCCCTTCTTTTTTTAAATACTACCAACCGGTATATCAGGTGCTGATTCTCATATCATGTGGGAAGAATTCTGTGTAAACCACATTTTTGTGTCAATGGGAACTCATGCTCAGGGAAGTATTACTGTACTTTATTACGTCATTCTGTTCAGGGACAAGAGGAACAGATCATCTGGCCCCCGCTAAAGTGGCCTCTCAGGGTAGATGCCCCCTTGATTCCTAGAATGTTTTTTCAGTACTTTCAATTAATTTCAATAAATTTCAGTTCCAATTTAAAAAATATGCATGCATGCATACATATATATACACACTAGATTATGTGTGTATGTGTGTGGAGAGACAGAGACAGGAAGAGAAGGAGAGAGGGAGAGAGGGAGAAAGAGATGGAGAGAGGGGGAGAGGAAGAGGGAGGGAGGGAGAGAGAGAATAATCAGAAATAATGAAACTGACTTCCTATAGGGATGGGTGGAAATGAGTTGAAAGAGAATTCTGTAGAGTTTTGACTTTGGAACCCTTTAAATCCTAACATATACAAAAAGTAAAATTAAATAAATGACAGATAAAACCCTAAAATTGAATATAAGTAACAACCCAAATTCTATTTCAAATGATTAATCACACAGAATGAAAAGAGGGATGTACATAACTCTTGAATACAATACTTTGATTAAATACTTCAGTCTAGGGGCACCTGGGTGGCTCAGTCGGTTGAGCATCTGACTTCGGCTCAGGTCATGATCTCACAGCTCGTGGGTTCAAGCCCCGTGTCGGGCTCTGTGCTGACAGCTCGGAGCCTGAAGCCTGCTTTGGATTCTGTGTCTCCCTCTCTCTGCCCCTCCCCCGCTCATGCGCTGTCTCTCTCTCTGTCAAAAATAAACATTAAAAAAAAAATACTTCAGTAAAGATAAAAGGCTGCAAAAGAATATTCTACTTTTGTTGTGAGGGTATGGGTGTAGCAATTCTGAAAATATAATGTGTATACTGTCAGATTAAGCAAATGAGTAATATACTGATATCCTCACTGTGGGAGAAGAGAGATATAAAAAGATTTTTTAATGTGTGAGCTTGATGAGGGGCCCAAACTCACAAACCGTGAGATCATGACCTGAGCTGAAGTCGGACGCTTAACAGACTAAGCCACCCAGGTGCCCCAAGGAGAAGAGATATAAACATGAAGTGAGGAAGACAAGGAAAAATTCTGTAATGTTAGATTGCAATTGGAGGTGTTAGTGTGCATTCATGATGTGTGAATTTACTTCCTATCTTTGTCTCCTAAAAGGCCCTAGAAGCAATGCCACCCCAGTAACAATAAGCACATCTAACGTTATTTCCAAATATCATTCTCCTTGAAAAGAAACATGTCTACTTGGAGAAATGGCTGATTCTAAGATTGGGTTACAAAACATAAAATCTGGAACATCGTACTGTACCAGAAGCAAGCACTCAAGAAAAGAAATGTACAGAAGTCAGTTTGACAGGGTACTTATTGGTTAAATAGAGCACAGAAATGGATTGTAATACTTTCAATTAAAAAAAAATTAATTCATACCAATAATACATGTTCTTAAATGATAAAAGAAAGCTCTTACAGCAAATGCCAACTAACAAATGTGCTGGGAATGAAAGAAAAATCATTTTACAATCATTTCTGTAATTCAGGCAAGAATCTTCAATGGATACCAAAAACATTTTGTAAATTTGGAGAATAGATTATGGTATTAGAGTATTTCCCCACACGTTCCTTATTAATTACAAAAGGAAAATGGTAGTAGTGGAGAAACATAGTGGACACTATCTTAACTACTCAAAGCTATTATTATTCACCATTAAGGGGATAAACATACATATGTAGATTCTAATATGATGCAGAAGACATGACATCACTTCTGGGGTTTTCTTGCCAAAGATGCATAACCACAATATGGTTAAAATTTATACAAATCCATATTGATGGGCATTCTATACTCCTGAGTTCTTCAAATATACCCACTGTCATAAAACACAAAGAATGAACTCTTCCAGGTTAAAGGAGATGAAAAGAACAACTAAGTGCAGGATCCTGGATTGGACTACCTATCAGGAAAAATAATGCTTTAAAGGACATTACGACCACTTGGTGAGATTAAAAAATGTTTTGCATATTAAATCAAAATATTCTATTATGTCAAATTTCCTGAATTCAGTCACTGGACTGTGGTTACATAAAAGGACGTCCTTGTTCTTAGGAAATGCATGCAAACACATATGTGAAGTATAATAGAATTAGATTCAGCATAAATAGGTGAGTGGGTGGGTATGTGGAAGGATGGGGAGGTGGTGGGAAGAGAAAACAAAGGGTTTTGTAAACATTCTAACACCTACTCTTGGTAAACAGATACATTACTGGTGCGTATATATCAAGGAATTAAATTCCTGGTCAAAGGCTCAGCTTTACTAGATACCAACAAGAAAATTTTCCAAGGTTGTTCCACTTCACATTCCTTTTAAAATAGCTTTTATTGGCCATTTTAATGCTCGTAGGAATTGCCAAAGTCTTCTGCCTTTTTTGTTGAACTTTTTTGATTAGTAGTCAATTATACATTGTGCACTTAAGACCATCAGATCTGTGTATTATACAAATATTCTGCTCTCTGTTGGTTGCCTTTTCACTTTTAATGATGTCTTTTGATGAAGAAAATATCTTCAAATTTTAATGTAGTAGAATTCATCATTCATTTCCTTCATGGTGAGTGCTTGTGTGTCCGACCATTTAACAAATGTATGCATATTTTAAGGTCATGAAGATATTCTCCTGTGTTTTTAAAACTAATAGCTCTACTATTTACCTTTCCCATTTAGATTTACAATCTGTAAGTAACTTTTGCATGTGGTGTGAGATGGGTCAAGATTGCTTGTTCCATACAGATATCCAATTAACTGAGCACCATTTATTGAAAAGACTGTCCTCTCCAGCAAGCAACAGTGTCTTTTCAAAAAAAATCAGTTCGTTTCTGGACTCTTGATTTTGATTCTTTTCTCTAAATCCTTTTACTAATACCACATTGTCTTATCCAGCTTTTTAACAGATCTGATATTCAAGATCACAGCCTCATTCTTCAATGCTGCCTTATTCTGTCTCTAAATTTCCATATAAATTATAGAAATCAGCTTAATTTCCAAAAATAAACCTGGCTGAGAATTTCATTGCCAACATAGATTGATTTTGTAGAACTGACATCTTTCAATATTGTCTTCCTATCATGAATATGGCATAGCCTTCCAACTTATCTTCTGTTGTTATATATCCAATATTTTCAATGGTATTACAAATGGTAATATTTTAAGTTTCATTTTCTAATTGTTGGTTGTATATGAAAAATGGAAGGTTTTCATATTGAACTTAGTAACCTTGCTTAAATCAACTAATGAATTCAAATGGTTTGATCTTTTTGGAATTTTCCATGCCCACAATGACGTCATACACAAATGACATTTAAAGTTCTTCCTTCCCAATCCTCATGCCTCTTCTCTTTGTTGCTTTTTCACTGGCTGAAACTTCCAGAACAATGTTGAATAGAAGCGATGATAGCAGTTATCATTGTCAGGTTTCCTATCTCTGGGAGGAAACTTTTAAAAAATCACCATTACAGATCATGCTTCCTGTACATTTTCCAAAAATAATCTTATCAGATTAAGGAAGAGCCCCTCTTTCCTAGTTCACCAAGTTTTAATCATAGACTGGCACTGAAATTAATCAAAAGCTTCGTTTCTATGGAGATGGTCATGAGACTTTTTTTTCTATAAATGTGGTAAATTGGTGTTTTAAAATGTTAACTGCTCTTGCTTTCCTGGAATAAACTTGATTTGGTTATATTATTCTTTTATATATGGCTGATTTTGATCTGTGGTTATTTTATGTAGGATTTTATATGTGTTCAAATGAGACTGTTTTATAACTATTTTCTTGTAAGGATTGTAAAGTTTTGGTATCAAGGTCACACTGGTCTCAAAAGGCAGTATCAGAAAGTCTCTCTTTTCTCAATACCTTGGGAAGAGTTCATCTAATACGGACACTTTTTTTTCCCTTTAAATACTTAACAAGAATTACCCAGTGGAACCATATGGGCATAGGGCATGGTTTTTCTTTTGTGGATTTTTTTTTTTTTTTTTTTTTTAATTAACAGATTCAATTTCTACAATACAAAACCTGTGTTTCTTCTTGGGTCAGGTTTAGCAAACTGTTTCCCAAAATGTTTTTAATCTACACTGTCAAGTTTACTGATACAAAGTTGTCCACAGTATGCTCTCTCTTTGAAGTCTAGAGGCTTTAAATTCTTAACAATGGTAATTTTTTCTCATCTTGCTAGAGGTTTATTAGTCTTAGTCTCAGATTTTGTCTTATATACTTGTTTAAATTTTACTGAGTTCTGCTATCTTTAGTTTGTCCTCCCTTCTATTTTCATTAGGTTTAATTTCTTGTTCTTCTAGCTTCTAGAGATGGAAGGAAACTTCGAGTCTTGTCTTCTGCCTATCCCTTAATATTACTATAGCCCCAAGAATTTATCTCAAGAATTCTCTCCAGTCAGTCTATAATCTCCAAGGGTGTTTTATTCATACATTATGGCTTCAACATACCTGTAAGTCGTTGATTTTAAAATCTTTTTATGAGAACCAAATATTAACACTCCCCATCAGCTCTCTGATTTCTCATAACCAATCTAAGTTCCCTGTCTGCTGCTTCTTTCTCTTCTTTGTACATCACTCCTATCAATGGATGATATGCCCAGTTGCTGTAAGTAAAATACCTGAGAGCTAGCCTTACCTCTTTCTGACATACAATGACAAAATCATATTAAACTAATTCCTAGATCCACGCCTTTTTTTTTTTTTTTTTTTCCATGCATCCTTCTTGATTGCCATTGCTATAATTCTTATTCAGGCCTCATCATTTTTTCTCTGGACTTCGTAACAGGCTTATTGGTCTCCTTGTCTCTAGTTTTTCTCTCTACAAATCTAATTTTCAGAGACCTTTCTAAAGTGTAAACTTGATTGTGTCATTCCTCCACTCATATTTTCTTAGTTGCTCCTATGAGATAAAAAAACAAAATCTAAATTCTTGGAGTTGCACACAACAGAACTCTTTATGGCATTAGTCTTACCTTGCTATGCACTCCCCACTAAAAGAGAAAACATAATTTAAAAATATCAAATGACTTACACTTCTTCACATGTCAAGTGCCCTCTCACTTCTTCATTTTTTAAACTATGCTGTTCTCTCTACTAAATGCATCCTTCTATCACTATTACCATTACCACTGTCACTACCACCACCCCAAGCTGCTAGAAGCAGGTTTTACACATGAACCACAGCAGTATGTTTAATCAAAGATTCCTTAGATATGAAAGCAACTTGATTATTCAATAAATCCAAACTCGAATTTGTATTTATGTATTTAATTTTATTTGGTATACACCACTATGACCTTATTATAATTGAAATCCAATACAGGATTTTCTTTTTTTAAATGATTAGTCAACTCCACAAAGACAATAATACTGCTGTGGAAGACCAAGGGAGAAAACGATATATTTATTTACAATTCTCTATACTGTAAACATTTAATCTATATACTGTTACTAACTTATGAGAGAGCTTTACATACACAAGGAAATGATGCCCACATTTCTATTCATATTCAGCGATAGCATATTAAATAGATCAGATTTTCTTTCCCATTAGTATTATGCTTTCTTTAGATAATTATCTAAACTTTCAAAAGATCTAAATATATTCAAGTCCTATACAACTAAAACTACTAAAGCCAACATATTTGGCTTATAATTTCCTTTTTAGAATAATTTAAAGTGCTATAAGCAACCTGGCAATCGACACTTTCTATAAGAACAAAACTACCTTTAAACATTAATTTACAAGATAATATACAAGGTTTATCTGGAATAGCTGAAATTTCAGCACAAGGTCACTGTCACATGTATAACAGCAGGATTTTTTTTTTTTTTGCATAACATGAAGCTTTGAAATTAACTGATGAATGACCGCCACAATGGCATATTATTGGTTTCCTACAAAAGAGGATAAGAACTACTAGTATATTCTATCTTTTTTTTTTTTTTTGAGGTCACTTGACAGTAAATTTGCATATTCAACAAGTCTACTGAGTTACAATATTGTCTACTATAATCATTGCCCTTTTATAACAGCAAATGCTAATGGTAGTTAATAACATATACCACTCAGAAAAACACACTTTTTTTTCCATTTGAACAAGAACCTATATTTTGGGAGGTGGTGTGCAACAAGGCTAAAACAATGGAACTATAAAACAGTATATCTAACACAATATGTTGAAGGAATATGCATCTGTTTCATAGTTTTTGTACTTATAATGCCCTGCTAAGCTACAAATATGCAAATAGTATATTTTCTTGCTTGATATATTAAATCCAGTAGAATCATCAAGTTCTCATTCTCCTTTGTATTTTATAACTTTTCATCAGATAATTCAATCATGAAAGCATATGCCCAAACCTGCAGATCATGTGCATTGTGGTCTATCACAATCAGAATTCTCCTCAAATTTCATTTTTATTAAAATGAAATTGAGAATACCTGCAAAATTAATAAAGAGAATGCTGTAGTAGTGTGAATTAAAATTAGAACTCAGTGGTTTATGGAATATGCATAATTTTGGCATGTGTTCTTTTTTCCTTCATAAGGATGACTAAGTTGAGCATGTCCAAAAGTCACCTGTGCCAATGTCACAGATATATCTCACAGCATTATCTAATCTTCATTCTCTCAATGCTCCAATTAGACTCCTCTAGTAAAACAATCAACATAGTTTTAAAAACAATAAACCAAAATAGGTCCAAAAAAAGCACCATCCTATTAGGAGACTGAGATAACACGGATGGTAGATGAGGTGGTCACTATGATCAAAATGCTGCCAAAATTCTGACAAAACCCAAGCTGTTATACTGTGTGGACCCACATCATGGTCTAAACCTGAAAAACCCTGGGACAGAAACATGATTTTAAAAATAAATTCCAAAATTAGAGCTGTAATAAATGGTGATACAATTAATTTTAAAGCACGAGTGACATGTTACGTTGTATTGCTTCTTGAACTTTCCAAACAATGCTTGTCCATGTCAGGTTTGGGCCAATATCCTGCTAAGACAGCATTACATTTATTCAAAAGCCCAGATTTCAATGTCTTGGATAAAGAAATCTTCCTTCTTAGAAAGTGTATGATTCCCAAATGTTTTACAAGAATGGCTTCTTCCATGGTAGAGATCTCCATCAAGCCAAAGGGCAAATTCTCCCCTGCAATATATAAAAGAAAATAGTTTTAACAATAATCTCTTAATACTTATGCCCTAAGTTATACAATAATTACCGCAGAGGTTGTAAAATAATAATTTAAATGAGACGTTTCAATATTCAACAACTCTAAGACCATCAATTTCTTAAAACACTTTCATACTCCTTTCCACACTGGTACAAGGCAATTTTGTTTTGTTCACATCCTATTATAAAATCACTTACTATACAGATCAAGTAATAAAATGAATCCTCTAAAATTAACTTCACATAGAATCAGCTTTTTAAGACACGTGCCTCTCTTTCTTTGCCTGGTACTATGCGTTTCTCTTTGCTATATAGTTTTAATGTATTTGACGTAAGTTAAATATTTAACATGAATACTCCCTATCATCTAACATAAAATGTGTGGTTAATGTTGAGAGTTCAGTCTCCAATTCACAGCTGAGGAAACTTTAGACTTGAGTTTGCTCAAGGTCCCATGGGTGATATATGTTGAAACCAGAATCTAAATCAGGTCAGTCTAACTCCAAAGCCTGCATTTAAGTCCACCATGTCATGATTTAGATTTCTTTGCGGCTCCTGTTTGAAATTCTGGTGTACCAAGTCCCTGTAGCTCCAGGTTTCTGAGCCTGTACTCTCCTTCTCTAAAGAGTGTAAACTTGTCTTAATTTGTTACCAAATGACTCAGTGTTTACTTTAGCTTGTTGTAATCATGTGGAATAATCAAAATCAAGTTCTAGCAAAAATCTAATGATATTATGTTATTTTCAAAGATTGGAGGCACCCTTAGCAGCTTTAAAATATCAGCCATTTGCTTGTAAGGCCTTCCTGGAGAGCTAACTGAATCACATTAAGACTACCCTTTGGGGTGGGGCTGAATGACTGCCTGCACTCAACCAAAAAAAAAAAAAAAGTGCAACTGGAACATATAAACATACGTTGATGCAACAACTAAAAATAACATGGTTTTTAGTTACCTGGTTATGTCCTTCAGAGAAGGCTATGATAACCATGGTTATTTTTTAATCACTGAAATCCTGTCTTCCAAATACCTATCTATAGAGAAGTTGTAAGAGAATTTATTTGAACCACTCAGGATAATGAATATTCTTACAGGCTAACAAGATTCTGCAGCCTGAATAAATTATTATTATATATTCTCAGCTGTGCAAAACAAATAAATAGTACTTTATGTTTGGGAATTAATTAGCATACTTTATGTCTGATCCTGAAGGACAGAGAGAAATACCAAAGGAAGGAGCTGGCGTTTGCTACTAAGCACTATCCGAAAAGTCTAGGCCTGGAGGAAGAGCAAGCGACCTTCAAAAACACTGTAAAGACTGAATGAAGGTGGGATCCCAGAATAAGTAAACAGAAGTTCTCACAGTGCTTGCTACGCAAAAGAATCAAATCAAATAACTGACTGACTCATACTGTTAAAAACAAAATGAGTAAGAAAACAAATCCTGAAAATCTGGAGGAATTTCACAAATATTTTGTAGGAGAACAAATTTCTACTATTCTCTGACGTATTAATCCAAATAGTCTCCAGGGTAGAAGAAAACATTTGGAACTTTTTTTATACATTGGGAGAAACAACATACCATGTTTTTTTTGTTTTCGTTTTTTAATCTGAGAAAGTCTAAGGTATTTCACTTTCAAATACCAAGGAGGGAATCAACTAAACAGCATTTTAAACTGAATAAACAAATATTTTATCAATAGCTTCAAATACTACTTAAGCACCTTCTTGTAAATATATTTTCTTAGTCATAATATACAGACTATGCTCTAATCCCAAAACGTTCCAAAGATAATGGATTTGATAAATAACACAAATGAATAAAGTTTCTTTAAAAATCTCATGGTAAAATGTTCACAAGACTTACCCTCCACCACCAAAAGCTAGTGAATCCATGTCTCCTTTGATAAAAAACATATTATCTCCTGTCCACTTAAAGACCTACGTAAATAAAAAGAAAGCTTTAAATATGTGGATGAAAATGGTGACTATACAGAGTTAGTTCTCCTAAACCCCAAATAATTAACAAAGCCTAGACTGACAGTAAGAAGAATAATAACAAGAACAGAAAATTGGGCAGAAGGGCCCGGTGCTTTGGGCTCCAGTGTTCATAGGACTAAATTTAAAAGCACATAATCTTCATTTCTAATTCCTCAAATCATATTATCTCTTTACACATACTTCTCTTTTCTATGTGTCCATCAAGAATCGGATGGTTATCGAAAAAAGCTGAAGTAGAAAAATCAGTTAAGAAAAACTGATTAAGATGCCATTAACTTCTTTTAAAATTTATTTTGAGAGAGACAGCAAGCAAGCATGGGCAGGGGAGTAGCAAAGAGAAAGAATCCAAAGCAGGCTCTGTGCTATCAGTGCAGAGCCTGACTTGAGGCTCAATCTCATGAATCTAACTGTGAGATCACAACCTAAGCCAAAATCAAGCGTTGGGACACTTAACCAACTGAGTCACCCTGGCGTCCTTAGATGCCATTAACTTTTATTTAAACATTAAAACAAATGTACATTAATTTGATAATACTATGATACAAGGCCAAGGTCTTTTTTTTTGGATACAGATTTGCCTACCATCACTCTTATATAAGCCCATTACATATGTTTATGATTTCTAGTTTCAATTTTATTTATTTATTTTGAGAGAGAGCATGAGGGAGGGGAAGAGAGAGGGGGAGACAGAGAATCCCAAGCAGGCTCCATGCTGTCAGTGTGGAGCCTGATGTGGGGCTCGATTCCATGAACCATGAGATTATGACCTAAGTCAAAATCAAGAGTCAGATGCTTAACAGACTGAGCCTCCCAGTTGCCTCTCTAGTTTCAATTTTTTTTAAGAGCAGTAAGAACATAAAAACACTTAAGAAATCTGAGGGGAAAATTTCCAGATGTCGATATTCTTAAATATTTTTTAATAAATAAACTTTCATGTGACTTTTACCTAAACTTAACACAACAGCAATTTCTAGTATGTCACCTTTATCAAGTTTTTCCTAACTATTTATTACAGTTTTGACTTTAACATTCACTTTTTCATAGTTCTGTAACATCTAATTAATTATATTATTATTATCAGGTAGAAACAGCATAAAAAGATTTGAGAACAAGCATAAGTGAACCTTAAAAAAATCTGTAACAACTATAAGCTTCCAGGTAGCTGTAGGCATCGGTTGGTATGACGGAATGGAAGCATGGGTTAATCATACCCTTTCTATTTTGTTCATTATTAAAAATGTTTCTAAAGACCACTTTTTTTTTTTTAATCAGCTGTGTTGGTTACCTTTTTCAAGATTATAATTTCATCTGTTAGGAAAGGTTTGACATGAACTTTATTTAATGACCTAAGATGCTACAATTGTATGCAATGTTTTAAGCACTCAACATATTCACTAAAATTCATGTATATCTTTACATTTTAGACCTTACTGGCATTGGAATGCATTCAATTTAAGTTACTCAAGCCATAATAATGAAAAAGAAGTCATGTAATCACTTTTGATTTAAAATCAAATTATATTTTAAGTTTTTAATACATACACCATGAAACTTAGTCATTTAGAAGTTTTTAAGAATTTCACAACGGCGATTCAGAATAGTAACAATGATGTATATACATAGTCCTTACTGAGACTATGATGTGTGTTGGGCACTATGCCAAGTGTTGTATGTATGACTCTCATTAAATTTTCAAACCATCCTGTTACATTTTATGATCCCCATTCTATCTATGGATAGGTGAACCTCAAATGGTCAAAAAGTGCTGTTACATTTATTTAGTAAAAGGCAGAGATGAGAGTCAAATGCAAGTGTGTACGACTCCAAGGTGCATGTTCTTTTTATACACTGAATATTGGAATAATTGTCCTTACCTCAAACTCTGGACAGAATGTAAAAACAAAGGTCTCTCCAGTACCATAAAAGCCATCACTCACTTTAAATGGCTCAGATGCTAATGCACCAAAGACCTAAGGATTAAAAAAAGGCATGTTCAATGACACGATTATTAAATTTGTTTCATTAAGCATGATTTCATTATTTATGTTTAAGTAAAATGCAAAAAAAAAAAAAAAACAACCCAGAAATGTAATATAGTTTTTATCTATTTCTACTTAAAAAGGGAAACATGATCAGCTGTTACAAAATTTGCATTATTGCCAAGTACAAAGCATATCAGCTTCTCAATAGGAAATTTTTCCTAGTTTTGAAATCTTAAAAAGATGCTTATAATAACAATTAAAAAATCTTAAAAAGTGATTATCATATTTCAGGAGAACTTACATGCACGATACATGTACAATAAGGATAACACAATTCAGTGGTATTACATATAGCACTTAGGAAGGCAAAAACCCTTCAGTACAGGTAAACATTCTGCTACTCACAAGGTATGCTACTTTTGTCTTCATCAGGCCATAAATTCCATGAAGGAAGGCCCTGGGTCTGAATTGCTTGGACCTGTAATGCTATGCTGCTCTTACACAGTACAAGACACATAGTAAAATAACCTAAAAAAAGAATGAGTGAATAGGAAACCTGGACAAGTAATTTCAGTGCTCTGGGTCTAAGTTTCCACATCATAAAATGGGAAGGTAGAGAGTTTTATGGATGATTTCTTTAAAAAAAAAATATTTATTTTGAGAGAGAGAGAGAGAGAGATAGGTAGTACACATGTGCAAGCAGGGGAGGGGCGGAGAGAGAAGGAGAGAGAATCCTAAGCAGGATCTGCTCTGTCAGCCCTGAGCCAGACGTGGGGCTTGATCTAACAAACCACAACATAGTGACCTAAGCCGAAATCAAGAGTCGGATGCTTAACCGACTGAGCCACCCAGGCACCCATTTATAGGTGATTTCTATAGTCACTGTCTCCCCTGATAATCTTTTACAGTCTTAATTTAAAAAAAATTTGTTTTTTTACATTTATTTATTTTTAAGAGACAGAGAGAGACAGAGCATAAGTGGGGGAGGGGCAGAGAAAGAAGAACACACAGAATCCGAAGCAGGCTCCAGGATCTGAGCTGACAGCACAGAGCCTGACGCGGGGTTTGAACTCACAAAGTGTGAGATCATGACCTGAGCCGAAGTCGGATGCTCAACCGACTGAGCCACCCAGGCGCCCCTACAGTCTTAATTTTTAAAACAGACTTTCTTATTGAAAGGTGTACATTATACAAATATAAACACACAGCTCAACATGGAATTGTCACAAAGCAAAGTCCCATTTAACTTCTTCATTTAGACCAAGAAACAGAACATAAGCACTTCACAAGGTGTGTTTGTGCCTCCTGTGCAGTACCACCCCCATTGCCCAAAGGAAGCTACTAGCCTGAATACCACAGATTTGTTTGGTCCATTTATGAACTTTCTTTAAATGGAATAATAAGAACATTACTCTTCAGTGTCTGATTCTTAACTCATTATGTTTGTGATACTCATCTATGCTACGGCAGGTAGTAACAGTTCATTTTCATGCTGCAATTACCTTTCATTGGGTGTATAACTTTGGGGAAGTTGATGAAATTCTTTTAGTCATAGTTAACTTTTCTTTAAAACTGTGATGATAAAAGTATCAATCTCCTAGGGCTCTGATGACTAAGTAAGACAATGCATATCAAGTGATTAATCAAGTGTGCATAAAAGCACAATTAAGGGGTCAGTAGTAGTGCCTTGTTTTTTAAATTAATATTGCTATTTCATCCTCTCATTGTTCTCCAATCCTAGTAATTGACCCCTTGCTATTTCAGGAACAAACCAGTATTTCTCTTGCTTATCTATGGTCTTGTTCTTGGTATCATCCTCACACAATTATCTTCAATTTTCAAAAGTTTACCTATGCTTCAAGAAGACTGTGTCAATTTTCACCCTTTCCACAAACTTCATTCTTATCTTGTCCAAATAGATATGAACAACCCTTACTCTACACACTCCTTTTGCTTTCTCTAGGTTCTTACTACACGTGGCATCATATTTTGCTTGTCCAAGGAGATACTGGTATACTTACATGTTCTTTTCTACCAGACTATAATCCCTTTAACTATTTGTGCTCATATCTATCCTCTGTAGCACTCAGCAATGCCTTGTATATTAGAAGTATTCAATAATTATCAGTTAAACTCAATAAAATGTACTAATAAAAGTTATTTTTATAAAAAATATTAAAAGTTACTATTATTATAATCTCTTAAAGGGTAAGGTGTCTACGTAGTGACTTTTTCATACCTGCCCATCACTGTCTTTAATCACCATCAGCACTGGGGTGTCTAAACCTGTCATTGTTCGATAAAGGGTCTTCAAGCTTGTGCCATGCTTCCCGGTGCCATAAACAAGAGTCCATGGATAGCCAATTGTTCTTGGTGGAAGATGCTTGGTAAGCTTTGAAAATTAAAACATTAACATTTAACTTGCTAACTAATTGTCAATGTTCAGAATACTAATGCCAGCTGCAATTTCATGGTACTTCATAAAAAGTAGGCTACAAAAATAAACAGTATATCCTCAAAGACTCAGAGATGTTTGAAGAATAACTATGTATTTCTCAGCATGAAATATTAACTGTCGCCAGGAACGGACAAGGATTAGAAGAGAGACAAGAAACAGGGATTACTTATTGTTTGTGCCCTCTGTATTAAAAAAAAAAGTTCTAAATGGACTATTAGCTTAATTATTAATAACCTCTCAAATAACAGGCTCTAGAGACAGACTATTGGAGATAGAAATCAAACTTCAACATTTTATAGCTGTGTGACTCTGGACAAGTTACTAAATCTCTTTATGCTTACATGTCTTCACGTATAAAATGTACACAGTAAGAGTATCCAACCTGTATAGGTGCTGCAAACAATTATAGGAGATAATCACAGAAAGCAATTAACTAGTGCACAATCTGAAATTAAATTTTGGCTATTACAGTGCCTCATCTAAATTGCTACTGTTTATTTTAATGTCTGCTCCTAATATCTTCTATTACACTAGCTGCTATATTTTGTTTACATTTTCTTCCTGGGAAAGGAAGACTAATAGCAATAACCCTGCTTCTTTAGTTTTGAAAACAACTGAAAAGAGGCTCCTTCACTCTATAGGTATATAACCAGAAATGCACATATGTGGGTACGTCATACCTTTTCAATTTGATCTGGCAGTAAGAGTTCACTGGGATCACTTAGGTTTGGTCGAAAAGATTCAGACTCCAGGTCTGCTTTCACTGGAGCAATCTGCTTTGAACTTATGTCTTCTCTTGTAGTAATCTAAAGAAGTAAACAGCAGCAGCATGTTAATATAAAATTACAACATGCATTAAAAAATTTCTGCCTTTTGAGAAAAATAAAACTTTGCACCTTAAAAATGGGGGCTAAAATTTTAATTTAGGATTTTAGAAGGCAAAGGATGCTCCATGTAATAACAATGGCATACCCAATGTAGAAAAGGATTTTTTTTAACTATAAGCAGATATTTTCTCATCTACCCTATGATGGATAGATAATGATTAACATCCATATTTCTGTGTAAAATGAAAAGTCACATGCACACTTTAATTTTGCTACTGAAGGGCAAAAGTGAATAAGCTAGCTTGCTATTAATCTATGCTACTTAAAATAAGTGGGATTTTTTTTTTCCATGGCAAACATAAAGTTTGTCAAAAGTAATTAAGGAAGCTTTCTGGGTGCCAAAATTTTAAAGAATAGTACAAGAAAAAATATAACTTTTTATCAGTATGTGTGAATGCATGGATTTATTCACTTCATTGACAAAGTTACCATTATTTTTAAAATTGTCTCATTTTCACTTTCTAAACACTGCTTTTTAAATCTAGTTTTACCGCACAATAAATTTACAAGATTTTTCATAACCGTATTTTAAAATTAGATGAATTTGATGCATTACAAAAGAATATATGCTTTTGCTTGACGGACAAGAGCTGATATTCTTAAAATGATAAAAATGTTGATTAACTCAAAGCAAACTCCTCTACAATTTATTCTGTTGACACTTTTTCATATTAATTTTAATATATAAAACACAGTAACATTAGAAAATAAAAGATATAAACCATAATTATTACTGATGAAAATTTTAAATTGAAAACAGAATTCTTTTGGAGCAGATAACTAAAATGCAGCAATGCACAGCGACTGTGATTCCATTAAGAATGAAATCTTGCTAAATTATTTTGTTCCTTTTAGATTTCTTACCAAACCTAAATAGCGTATATTTTCAACCAATACATGTCCTAGCACTGTATTGTTTTTTGATGAGAAGTTAAATTATATTAAATCTTTCACATCATCATGTTTTACCCTTATTTTAATGATGATGTGAAGTTTTAAAAAATCCAAAGCAGCATGAGAAGCATTAAAAGAAAAAAACTCAGTAGTTCTAGCACAGCCATGAAAGTATATTTCGTTAAGAAGAAAGCACACAATAATACACAAAACTGAAAAATGAGTTCAATTGTATCACTCTCTTGTTTATAAAAAAAAATCACAAAGATTAATTCATGGAACTTTAAAAAATTTATCTAGTTCTGATGCCAAGAGTATACTATTCCAAAGTATTTCTAATACCAACCAGCAGTTCTTCAAGAAAAACAATTTATCTCATTAAAATATTTGATGTGGGGTTGATACAACTGAAATAGACTTGAGGAAGAGAAAATATTTAAGCCTTGCTATTCATTAAAGGTTTTTAAATTTTCCAATAGTACCTCATCTTTCAGATTCTGTTTAATAAAGATTCAATCTCAAACCCAAAACATTCTTCCAATGTTAAAACTAAATGAACACTCCTCATTGCTCTAAGAAACACACAGTAGTAAGAACAGTTCTACAGTGACAGAAAATTCCTCTGAATGTTTTTAAAGTGAAAAGATGACAGAAAAGATAATCCTAAAGCTCTTCAAGACAAAACTATACTCTTTAATACAAAAAGGAATTTTCTGATGGGTTATTTTAGTGCTGCAGTCAAAACAAATCCTTTAAAAATGGGATTTGCCCTGACGAAAGACACTAAAAACAGGGAGTGTTCAATCTCCGGAGGGGTTTAAACTACTGAATGGGGCACCTGGAGACGTCTGCAGAGTGTGCGCAGTTCTTCAGTATTTAGAGCATCGATCCTGCGGTGATACTCAGCCACTGACACTACCTGAATATGGAGACAGGAAGACAATAATTCCACTGACAGTTGAGAAAAATAGCCAAAACAAAACAAACAAAAAAAAAAATGAAGAAATTTAAATGGAGAAAGAGAATTGTAATCAGGGTTTCTTTCCCCACTCCATGCTGAAAATCCAGAAGATTTCTGTATCAAACTACAGCGAAGTACACGAGTGGGTTTAAAACCACTACGTCCAACTGGTTCACAATATAAGATTTACGAACTGCTTCATATAGACAGAATTTGAGTAAAAAGAATTATAGTTGCTTATAAAGGAAACACTACAGAAAACAACATGCTTTGCTAACATCGAAGATAACATAAATCATAATGGTGGGTATCTTACAAAGAAAATAGTAACTTCAACTTTCCCCTCCAAATCAGTTTAGCTCAAACATGTATCCTAATGGTATGCTGGAAGAATTTCTTCTAGGCAAAGTAAGAAACATACTTATCCTATATGATCTGTATCAGAAAAAAGGGGGAGTGAGAATAAGATATGAAGCACATTTAAAAACCTAAGGCAGTAAGAAAAATAAGATCCAGAAAGTAAAAATTAGATTTTCAAAAGTGTACCTAATCAACAGTATCTTCTCAGTCATGTCTACTTCTGTCCTTCACATGATTGTTTTCAGTTTTTGTCTTTCCTCTATATTATTTCTTTATGGTTGGTACTGCAGAAGCTATTTGTGACTAAAGCTTAATGACATCCCTACATTCTAAATTTCTAAGAAAATCTCTTTATCTTCTATAATTGCCTAGACCAGTCTCTTGAATAATGAATTAGAAAGCCATATATGACAGATGAACATTATTACAAAAAGTTCACAAAAATGACAAGTTCTCTCCGGTTAACACAACAGATACAGCTTTCTCAGACCATTACATAATTCCCAAAACAGAAACCATAATATAGTGAACTCTGGTGGTGTCATACATATGGGCTAACTCTCCTGAGCTACGACAGATTCCTCTTGTGATCAATGCCGTTTAGCCACTGGCCCATAAAGAGTTTAGACGTCTAACCTAGGTCTTAAAAAGCTCTTATGCTAGCCAACCAAAATAAATTAGCCACCAGTACACATCAAGGTAACTCTGAAGAGTTATGTAAACCTGTGGAAAGCCATGAAAGAGATGAAAATAGTAAAAAGGAAAAGAAGCTGGACTTCTGTTTTGGCACTGTATTGACTTTTATAAAGCAACAATGTGTGCCATAAGAAACCCCAAATGGTTATGATCTCCAGCCCTGGAGGATCAGATGGATCTGGGTTCCGGCCCTTCTTTATCTATTTTTCCATAAAACATGGAAATAAAAAGACCACATACAAAATAAGTCTTTTTTATGAAATAAAAAGATAAAATAAAATGCATATATAAAGGACTGAGTAGATAGAGAACAAACTATTGGTTGATGGAGGGAGGTGGGTGAAAGTTGGGTTACATGGGTACTAAGGACGGCACTTGTCACAATGAGCACTGGGTGTTGTATGTAAGAGATGAATCACTGAATTCTTCTCCTGAAACCAACACTGCACTATATGTTAACTAAAATTTAAATTAAAATAAGAAGGAAAAAATTAAAATGAAAAATGAAAAAAAAAAATAAATGCAGTATGGGATCCTGGAATAGAAAGGGGATATTAAGTGAACATCTGGTGAAATTTGAATAAAGCTTATGGTTTAGTTAAAAAAAAAAAAAATGGACAGAACTTTTAAAAGGCTTAAATTAATGGAGGGATATACTATGTTTGTGTCTAGAATACTCAATATTGTAAATATGTGATTTTCCCTACGAGTTGGTGTATTGATGTAATGCAACCTCAAGGAAATTTAAGAACATTAAAAAACATAGCAAAGGATTGAGTACAGTGCCCAGCACATAGTAAATGATAGCTATTATTATTAATATTACTTTTACTTAATCATTTTTCACCAAGCACCCTAAGGACTAAAGAATGTCTGAAGAGTCTCTTTATGTATGTATGTTTGTATTTACTTACTTACTTGAAGTTTATTCTGAGAGAGGAAACAAGCAGGGAAGGGGCTGAGAGGGAGAGAGAGAATCCCAAGCAGGCTCCATACTGTCAGCAGAGAGCCTGACTCTGGGCTGGATCTCAAAAAATGTGAGATCATGACATGAGTCAGACCCAGGAGTCTGATGCTTAACCAACTGAACCATCCAGGTGCTCTTCCTTACTTATTTTTGGTTTTTATTTTTGATAGTAAATTATTTCAGTTTTGGGAGCTCAACTATCTTATATACTGACTACTCTGAACTTAATTTTAAATTTCAGTATTAGATATATTAAAGACCTTTCAGGGCGCCTGTGTGGCTCAGTTGGTTGTGTCCAACTTTGGCTCAGGTAATGATCTCATGGTTTGTGGGTTTGAGCCCTGCATCGGACTTTGTGTTGACAGCTCAGAGCCTGGAGCCTGCTTCAAATTCTGTCTCCCTCTCTCTCTCTGCCCCAATCCCCACTCATGCTCTCCCTCCTGCTCTGTTTCACTCTCAAAAATAAACAAACATTAAAAATATTAAAAAAAAAAAAAAAAGACCTTTCAATTAAGAACAAAAAAATTTTCAGTAAAGATGAAAACAAACTAGGTTCTAAAAAAAAAAAAATCACTGCCTTGCTTTTATGTGGCCAGTAAAAAGGCATCTCTACAAAATATTCAATGGCGAATTATATTCTTCTTTTTCCCCCCACAGCATTCAATCTAATCAAGTCTCCGCGCCAGGAGTTTTCAAGTTATAGGACATACCTACTCCTCTGCATTCTTTCTACTCTTCTAGTTAACACTAATTTTACACTTATTTCTTAAAGCACCTTCCTTTACCATGTCAAATACATTTCTTCAATGGAAGGAAAATTAAATTATGCTCACAAAAGGAATCACTTATAGTCTAACTGTATCAATGTCACTGAGTTAGGGTTATCAGTGAGGGAAGCATGACTGCCATTCTAAGTATAAGCTTGTAACATGTGGTAAAGTTATAGTTTCTTTAATGTCACAAATCTACCTTTTCTGGTTCACACTTCTTTTGCAAAAAGTATTCTGGGACTTATAAACTAATCACTTCCTTAATTCTAAATATTTCCTCATGCCGTGATGAATGAAGATACATAAAACTGTCAAAAGAGTCTGTGAATTAATAAAGAAAAAAGGTCTGAAATCAAGTAAGCACAGAAACATACATCATCTCAAAATACATGAATGTAGAGATACAGATTCCTAGTATATATGATGGAACTGCAATTAGTCTTAAATTAATTTTTATCCCCTTGGTAAACCATACTCCACGTACAGAATTTATTTACCCAAAAGATTAAACCTAAGTAGAAAATGGACACATTCCTACAAAATGTCCTACATACACCCAATTATTAAGGGTGCAGAGTTGAAGAAACCAAGATCTCAATGAAAAGTGTATTCACTGTCTCACTAGAAAGTCATTTCTTGAGGAGTACAGTGGTTTGCACATACTGCTAAAACCCCCTCTATGGAAACTCAGTAGTCTGACCTGCTCTCTGCACAAGTGCTACTCTCCAGTCTTTTCAGTCTGACAAAGGACTCTCACATAGAGAAAGTGTTTCTCTAAGCATTTATTTTCACAGAATACAAATACAAAGACAGGATTAAGTCTGTCCATCTCTATTACAGAGGAACTAACAACAACCAGTACAGAACAAACGCTACAGCTAGAGAAAAGGTACAGCTGCTGTCAGTGCCACAAGTTCCTCTCCTAGACAAAAAGATCAATATTATGGTCTAACAGTCCTCCTTCCAGGATGTTCCAGTACTTCCCCATGAGATTACCCCACAAACAAACCAAAACCTCCCTTCCTCTAACTGCCCGGCAAGCTAACAAAACCTGGTAGATAACTGAATGTGCTGTTTTTATTCCCTACTTTCATTCTTTGGTGAAGGGAGATAGAGTAGAAAGAAAAATATTACCTAATCAATGCCATTTAGACTTACTTTGGTACCCAAAAATATGTTTGACAAGGAGGAACTGTAAGTTTAGGTTACAGTAGCTAACAAAAAGGGCATACAACAGCGTTCTTGATATCATATAACCTTCTGTTCTACACATATACAACAAAGTCTTTATTACAAAGTAAGACCTAGATTATGTTAAAACTTTGCTCTTTTGCCTTAAACCACTACTCTCAAAGTAACATTTTATGGGACTATAATAAATAAGGTATAAAAGATGCAAATAGAGAATCATAAATTAGAAAGCCAAAAAATAGAAGAGGAAAAAAAGATGTAATACACAATGAATTGAAAATAGAACATATTATCAAAGTTTTGATTTGAATAAATCATCTATATTTAAAGTTACTTCCTCTTACATATATTTGCAAGTGACTCCTACTAGATTTTTTGGAAGAAGGCAGATATATTCACTGTTCTTTTAATCAAAAAAGAAACCTGTTAACTACTCAAAACCATTCAATTACACTGTGTGTATGCTGTTTTAGCGTTTTGGCACAATAAATATAAGAAGTGAATGTCATATAAAAGGGAATAATCTTATTTTCTACATGGTATATCAGGGGAAAAGAATACTCATCACATAATCTTGAAATATATAAATCCATCATTGGCAGTTGGGAGACTTCAAAACTCCTCTAATCAGTAATTTACAAATCCAGCTGGCAGAAAATCAGTAAGAACATAGTTGAACTGAAAAAAACCCTCAATTAACTGGATCTAACTGACATATACAGACATATACAGACTACTCATCCAACAACAACAAAACAAAACACCTTCTTCTCAAACTCACATGGAACATTCATTAAGATAGACCACATTCTGGTCCATAAAACATATGTTAACAAACAGAAATCATAAAAAGTATGCTCTCAGACCACCAAAGAATTAAACTAGACATGTGTAACAGAGAAAGAGTGGGAAAATCCACAAATACTTTTAAACCACACATTAATGCATAGTCACAAAAGTCCTGGGAGAAATTTGAGATGTTTGAAGTAGATAGAAAAAAAAATTCCAAAAAGTATCAACAGTTTGGGATGTAATAAAGGCAGGAATTTAGAGGAAATTTTATAGCATAGAATGTATATGTAAGGAAAGGACAGATCTAAAATCAACAATCAGCTTCTATCTTAGGAAACTAGAAAAAGAGCAAATTAAATCTGAAGTAGAAGAAATAAATAGTGAAAAATTAGAGCAGAAATCAATGAAATTAAAAACAGAAAATCAAGAGAGAAAAATCAAGGAATCAAAAAGGCAATTCTTTGAAAAGATCAATAAAAATCGATAAACCTCTAGCTAACTAAAATAAGTGAGAGAAAAAATATATCAGAAATGTAGAGGGGCCATCACTATTGATCCCATGGACATTAATTAGAAGGATAATAAAGGAATATTATAAATGGACTCAATACCCACAAATTTGATAACCTAGATGAAATGGACCAATTCCTTGAAAGATACCAACCACCAAAACTTACAAAAGAAAAAACAGATCAATGAAGCAGGCCTATATTTATTTCTTCAAGAAACTGAATTAATATTATTAACCCTCCAAAACAGAAAGTATGAGGCCCAGTCCTAGCCAACTAAAATGAATTAGTTACCAGGAAACATCAAGATAACTCTATGAAAAGCTATGTAAACTTGTTGAAAGCTAGGAAAGACATAAGAATTTTAAAAAGGATAAACTGGACAGAGTTCCATTTGTGCCATTATTATTATATTGATTTTTGCAAAGCAACAATACATACACTATGGTAGCTGACTCTGTACTTAAGAAGAAACTCAAAGTAGTTATGATCTCTAGCTCCAGAGCATTTGGAGTGAATCCACATGGATTCACTGATAAATTCCATCAAATATTTAAGGAAGAGATTACACTAATTATCTACAATTTCTTCCAGAAAATAGAGGCGGATTAAATATTTCCCAACTCATGACCTAAACATCTTAACAGACACCTCACTAAAGAAGATATACTGATGGCAAATAAGAATATGAAAAGATGCTCAATAGCATGTGTCCTAAGGGGAATATAAATTAAAATAATGGGATATCACAACATACCTATTGAGAATGGCTAAAATTCAAACCACTGACATCAGATGCTGGTGAGTATGTGGAGCAACAGGAATTGTCATTCACTGTTGGTACAGTGAAAAAAGGTACTGTCACTTTGGAAAACAGTCTGGTACACTGTTACAAAACAAAACATACACTTATCATACAATCCAGCAATCATGCTTCAGGGTATTTGTCCAAATGAGTTGAAAACTTAGGTTCACACAAAATCTGCAAATAAAACAGCTTTTTATCACTAGTGTCAAAACCTGGAAGTAACTAAGATGTCTTTCAATAGGTAAAAGGATGAAAACAAACTGGTACATCTAGATAATGGGATATTAAGTCAGCACTAAAAATAAATGAGCTATCAAGCCATGAGAAGGCAGTGAGGAACCTTACATTATCTTACTTACTGAAAAGCCATTCTGAACGCTATATACTGTGTGATGGCAACTATATGATACTCTAGAAAAGGCAAAACAACAGAAACAGGAAAAAGATCAGTGGTTACTAAGTATTCTGGTAAAGAAGGAAAAAGAGAGGCAGTTTAGGGAACTTTCAGGGCAGTAAAACTATACTGTATCATCCTATAATGGCATATGTCATTCCACAGAATGTACAACACAAAGAATAGACCTTAAGGTAGAACTGTGGACTTTGGGTGATAACAACGTACATTAGTTCACAGACTAACAAATATGCCATACCAGATGTGAATACAAGATGTGAATAATAAGAGAACTGTGTGTGTGCTGGGGGACGGAGGGGCATATGGGAACTGTCTTTCCATTCAATTATTCTGTAAACCTAAAATTGTTCCAAAAATAAAATCTATGAATTAAAAAAAAAGCAAGAGAAGGATAAGCACGAAATTCAGAGAAATGGTTACCAATCTGGGGGAGACATGAGATGAGATGAAAAAAAGACACATAGGCTGATATAACTGCATTGGTAATGCTCTGGTTCTTAAGTTGGATAGTGGGGTCACAGATACTCATTATTATGCCTCATAACTTGCATATGCAATAAATATGCTTTTCAACTACTAAGTCAAATAAACAAAAATATTCTACACTGAATATACACACATATATCTTTTAATTAGGTTGCTGACTAGAACTAGGCCGATTAATAAATTTCTTGTGAAAACGTACTACAGGTGAGCAACAAAGTATAGCACAGAAAGAACACTGGATTTGGATTGAAACCTCTGCTTTAATTTCGGTTCTGCTTTTTACTAGATTTGTAACCTTGAGCAACTGCATTTAATTGCTCCATTTCTAGTCTTTTAAACAGAAATAATAGTTTAACCACTTCAGGAGGAATAAATGATAGTATATGTAAGGCATATATAAAATAGAGACACTAAATGTACAAAATAAACATTAATTCCCATTCCCTGATTATGTTGTGAAGATTTTGAGAGACAATACAGCTAAGAATTTAAGGGCACAGGTCAGAGCCAGAATGCCTTGACTCAAACCATAGCTCTAATCCTTACTGGTTGTAGTATGACTGCTATATGCCTCTATTTCTTAAATGGAGATGAGAGTAGCAATATTCACAATGAAGATGAAATAAAATAAATGATGTTAAGTGTTTAGAATAATACAGTGTTATTAGAAGTACAGAGTATGATAACTATTTTTCTCATAAACATGATTATTATCTTGAGTTAAGGTCACTGGAAGATTTTTACGTTTAAAGTAGCTCTTTTTAAAATTCTAGGTATGAACTAATTCTTGCAGAGATGTAAATAATTATAGGATTTTTCTCCTGTGTTTTCATACATGAAAGCATAAGTACAAAAACAATCTGTCTTGTCATATATAAGGTCTTAAACAGAAAAAAAAAATGATTAAATTAATGAAGTATTGATAGAGATAAAACAATGTTGCTATATTTAATGATTTGTGACTTCAATCTGATTAAGCCTAAATTCTTATTAAAAATAGGCTTATAACATTCAGGCAAATAATAATTTATTGACAGACACAAAAAGGCAGGATATAGCATATGGTTACATCAAATATATAGCTTCAAATAAATGGTTAGAAATCAAAGCATAGGTTGTTTGTCAAAATAAACTCTAAAACAGCCTTAAAAAAAATAAAGACAGTAAGCATGCTTGATCAATATGGTTCTCACTGAAACTAAATGGTAAAGGTTTTTCATTCCATGTATCTTAGAACACATTTACCTATTAGTTATTAGTTATGTTTCTGAGCCTGAAATTAACTCATTTATAAAATGAAAATAACCTACATCTGGTTAACATGCAGAGTTACTGTAAGGTGAAATATGATACTACATAAATGAGCATTTAGAAAATCGTTCTGGTTTACATTCAAATACATCCTGGTGAGATAAGGAATGCGACAGAGTCAAGCTGTTTCTGTGTTCTATGACAGTTTAGTTCAGTGACCACTTCATACCTGTTTCCTCATCTTTAAAATGGGGAGTAATGCTGATTCTGCAAGGTTATTGTGAAGGTTAAATGAAATAATACATAAACTAGATGCAAGGACAGAACTGAAGACCAGTGAGAAGCATGCTCTCATATCTGGCAAAACCACACATTAACTTCCTATAAGGTTAAAAACAGGAAATGGTGAGTGTGCTAATAATAATAAGTATGTGATGCACATTACAATGTCCTGTAAAATTCAAAACATCCACAATTTTGCTTGTATTTATAACAGATTAAACTGTATTAAAGTCTTAGCAAACTAATGATAAACACTTATTTGACCAATCAAAAAATACATGAAGGCTCCACTATTCTTGGTTTAAAGAAAGAAAAAAAAAAAAAAAAAGCTGTGTTACCTATTCTGATAAATCTGATCACAATTTTAACAAATTTAATCATTTCAAATGGCTACATCCCTCTGTGCTGATGTACTTTAAAAACAAAAATTTGAAATTAATCAACTTAAAAATAAAAAGACATAACAAAGTACTCTCAAACCCAGTAAAAGGTAACACCAGTGAAATAAGTTTGGTATTTTCACGAGCTTAACATTTATGGGTGACAGGTTGCTTTGGAGACATCTTCCAAAGTTATTCTTGGCTGTAAGTATTTATTTAGCTTTATTTAAATTACCCACAATTAAAGTAAAAATAAAATTAATATTCATAAGGCAACTTATAATCCTAAATTACCATAGAAAGAACTGGCAACATAAGTTTCTAACAAATAATGCACATGTATTTTTACTGAAAACAACAGGAATCTCTAGTAAGGTTGAGATTTTCTCCGTACTAGAGTATCTTTTAAAGTTTCATTATTAGTTTAGCACTACTGGAAACTTTTTGGATAGCTTAAAAAAGTCTTTTCTCAAAATTATTAAAATAATAGTCTTTATACACAATATTATAAATATATGTAGTCTTCGATCCAGTCAATAAAAATTAAAGTTAATTCACTCTGGTTTTCTACTCAATTTATTTTTAAGAAAAAATTCTGAATATTTTCCTACAAAGGTCAGCTTAAATTAAAAAATTAAGGCAGCAAATAAAGATTTGATAACTTCCTGTTGATGTAAAATAGGAAACCAAAAGACTTACAAAACAAAATTACAGTTTTTATTCATTTCCTTTTTTGAAGACATTTAGGATTAGCAGAAATAAAGGCAGTTTTCTGTAATCATACAACTTTGTATTCTATAAATATTCTTTGTATTCTATAAATATTCTTAAACTTTTAGAAATAGTATAATTTTTCAGCATGTCACCATAATAAGACTAGTAAATATAGAAATTGAAATCATTGACTAAGATTTACCAGGGTATATTTATGATTAAGTGGTTGATGTCTTCTCCCTTTTTTCCCATACCAGAGACGAGACATTTCCTTTCCAGAGCAAATTAAGTTACATCAAATCTCATAAGGAGTGTTTTAAAAAGCATTCTTCCTCTGTTAAAGATAAATTTTCAGCACAAGAGCCCTACTACAGTGACAAAAACAGTTTGCCAGAGACAAAGATTTGATTGACAAGACAGAGAGCTAATCACTAAGTAGTATCCATTGCAAAGATAGTTCTGAGTGGAGACTGTAAAGCCAGGGAGGGAAGAGAAGGTTTCCCATGTTTAAGTTTGGTTGCACTGTACCCAAATGTGGAAGAAAAAAAAAGAAAAGGCTCAAAAGTTTAAAGACACAGAGCATGTATTTGCAAACACGAGTACACTAAGAAATACACTAAAAATATGTCATAAAAAAGTACTAAGTGCAGTTTCCAGAGCCCCTCCTAAAGTGCACAAATGATTTTAACTAACACTTTGTTTTGCTCATACAGTCACACAATTCTATTCTTTATTTACATCTAAACAATCCAATAAAATGTCATCTTTTATGTGAGCGTTTTTTTAAGCAATGAGACATCCCTCTGAGAACCATCCAACCCTATAGGCATTTCATAGAATGCCTATATAAAAATGAAGCAAATCCACAAATAAATCCTATACAAACATTAAAGTGACCAGAAAATTCCTCTACCATTATGCAGTCAAATTTTAAACTGCATTTTCTAATACCTAACTTCTTGAAAAGGTACTTATATTTACTATACCTACATATCAGTGGTACACTCAATCTAACCAAAGACGTGAACTTTTAAGATTAAATATTATGGTTATAAACTAAAACTACCTAGAGCTCAATTTTAACTAGAATATCAATGCCATAATAGTACACCTGAATATTTCTTCCATTTTAAACCAGGTCCTCTTCCCTTACATCGTGTGTTCACATAAAACTGTGTACACACAATGCCACCCTTCACACATATACCACCTTTCTATAGTACACACAAACACTGAACCACACCTATAGCTCAACATCTTCTTCCTCCACATTCCATGATGTGTGTGCACAGAACAAAGCACACCCCACACTAAATATCCTCCTTCCCTCTCACACCAGCTATTCCCATCTCCCCAACCAGCCCAACTACACTTACCCTAACATCACTCTCCCACAGTCCCCTAGAAGTACTGTAACTATCTCCACACTCACCATACTACACACAGTCTCATTACACATACAGTGCACCATGGTCCTGCCTCCCCTCATATGGCACACCCCCCCATACACACCAACAACATGATCTGGCAGTACTGGGCTGCCATTTTGAAAACCTATCATCATTTACAGACAAATTTTCTGAAATTAAAAACACTATATATGTACCGAAATGTAGTTTAAATACAGAATACACACCCCAAGCATAGGATAGCTTATTTTGCTGGTTATCTTGTCAACATCCACCAGTACAGCTTCTTCCTAATACAGTTTTGATTTTGCTCAAGTATCTTTTTAGCCATGTCTCTGAGAAGGTTTGCTCCATATCTGGACAGGATGGATCCTTATAGATCTAAACCAGTGGCTCTCAAATTTTAGCTTGCCTCACAATCATTGATATGAAACATTTGTTAAAATACAGAATGCCAGGTTCCAAAACTAGTTTCTGATTAAGCAAACTAGAGTGGGCTCTGAGAATGGGCTGCTAATGGTCTGGGGACCATACCTTAATAAGAAAAACTAAACCACAATGAAATGTCACCTCACACCTGTTAGAATGGCTATTATCAAGAAGAAATAACAAGTGTTGGTGAGGATGTAGAGAAAAGGGAATCCCTGTGTAATACTGGTAGAAATGTAAACTTGTACAACCATTATGAAAAACAGTATGGAGATTCCTCAAAAAATTAAAAAAGTATCATAGATTCAGAAATCTTACTCCTGAGTATTTTTCCAAAGAAAACAAAAACATAAATTCAAAAATATATATTCACCTCTGTGTTCACTGCATCATTATTTACAATAGCCAAGATATGGAAACAACCTAAGTGTCTAATAATGGATGAATGGATAAAGGTGATGTGGTATATATAATATACAATGGAATACTATTCGGCTGTAAAAAAAAGAATGAATCTTCCCATATACAACAACATGGATAGACCTTGAGAGCATTATGCTAAGTGAATTAAGTCAGACAGAGAAAGACAGATACTGTAGGATCTCATTTATATGTGGAATTTAAAACAACAATAAAAACCAAGTTTACATATTAACAGACAGGTGGTTGCCAGAGGCAAGGAGTTGGATGGAGGCAGGCAAAATGGGTGAAGGGGGTCAAAAGGTGTAAGCTTTCAGTTCTAAAATAAACAAATCATGAGGATGTAACATACATGGTGACTAGTTAGTAATATTGTATTGCATATTTGAAAGTTGCTAAGAAACTATGTCTTGAAGTCCCCATCACAAGAAAAAAAATTTTAACACAATAAGGTGACAAATGCTAATGTTACACTTGTGATCATTTTGCATTACATACAAATGTCAAATCATTATGTTGTATACCTGAAACTAATATACTATATGTCAATTATATGTCAATAAAAAAACTGATTTAAGCTATTTGAGTGTTTTTCAGTGTCTTGAAACCAAATATTTCCTAATAAAAACATATCTAGCAGACATAAATGGAGCTCAGTAAATCTCTTTCTTGTCCTTTTTTTCAGTGTTTAGAAAACATACGAGGTCACTTAAATACTTCTAGATATCCCAGAGATTGAAGGAGATTTTACTTTACCATTAGTGTAAAATGACAGACTACAAAATGAAGTGCTTTTAAGAATATGACAAGTTTAAACGTTGAACATAATTCATAATTCAACCTGTTATAATTCAGATATTCAACTTAATAATCTTTTTCCTTGGGGCACCTGGGTGGCTCAGTTGGTTAAGCGTCTGACTTCGGCACAGGTCATGATCTCACTGGTGATGAGTTCGAGCTCAGCATTGGGCTCTGTGCTGACAGCTCACAGCCTGGAGCCTGCCTTGGATTCTGTGTTTCCTTCTCATTCTGCCCCTCCCCCACTCATGCTCTGTCTTTCTCAAAAATGAAATAAACATTAAAAAAAATTTAAATAATAATCTTTTTTTCCTCTACTTTCTTTATTGGTGTTGAAATTATATCTTATGTTCCTCTGAGTTGGGAGTGGTATACCAGAAACAATTATATGAAATATACTGTACTCAATATTTAAGGTAATATAAGTAATTTTAATATTCAAAATCATAAATTAGTCTGTCATTTATCCATCCTGTCTCAACACCCATATTAAATAAAATTTTGCATTTTTAATGGAAATTTTATAACCCATAACTTTTGGTTAGTTACTAAGGGAGAATATTAACAAAAAGCAAAACAGCTCAAACTTTGCTGAGGTAGATAACATCCTAAGCTAACATTTTTGTTAGTCAAAACAGACAATATTAGACATGATTGATGAGTGTCAAATGCTACTGTGAGAAAATTTATATAGTCTAGTACTGGAGATCTGCTCTATAGCATAGTGCTTACAATAATACTGTATTGTATACTTGAAAATCTAAGAGCGTAGATTTTATGTTGTGTTCTCATTACAAAATAATAATAATAATAATAATAATAATAAAGAGGGTAGGAAAAAACTCTTAGAGATGATGGATATATTTATGGTACAGACTGTGGTGCTGGTTTTTATGGATACTTATGGATGTATAAGTCTCCAAACTTATCAACCTGTACATATTAAATATGCACAGCTTTTTGTAGGTCAATCCTACCTCAATGAAATGGTTTAAAAAAAAACTTCATGTAGTAATATTACTGAAGAAAATTTATATTAACTCATAAATTCTGTTTTAATCTAGAAAATAATACTTTAAGAACTTAATTGTCTGCAATAGATATCACATTGACAGTCCCCCAAATTCTAATTGCTTTTAATGCTTTTGATTTCTACCTTTTTGTCAGACATTTTAAATTACTTTTGGAGTTATGGTTTGTAATATTATGTGATTTGATCAACATAAAAAGTATATTTTTCTTTAATTGCCTTTATCTAAGACAAGCGACCTCTCTATTTAATGACTTAGACACAGAGAGTACTTTCACTTTGAATAAAATCAGTTCTGTATGGATTTTGCTGGCTAGGCAGAGGAGTGGTTAAGAAAGTTTGTTTCATTTTATATACTGCCTCAATTTTAATTTTGGCATTACGTGTGCTTCAATTAAAAAAAATATCTTTCTGTTTAGGGCACCTGGGTGGCTCAGTATGTAGGTTAAGCGTTCAACTCTTGATTTCAGCTCAGGTCATGATCTCATGGCTTGTGGAATGGAGTCCTGCACTGGACTCTTTGCTGGCAGCATGGAGACTGCTTGGATCCTCTCTCTCCCTCTTACTCTGTTCCTCCCTGCTTATGCTTTCTCTCTCTCTCTCATCAAAGATACATATTTAAAAAAATCCTTTAAAAAATCCTTCTGCTTAATAAAGTATTGGAATACTCATTATCTGACAACTTAAGAGAGAAAATATTAACCAAACAATTTAAGTCATCTCAGAAACCAAAAACTGAATGAAATATATTTTTATCAATACTTTGGCAAGGGTGAGAAATGAGGACTAAACCAAAGCATATTGTTCTAATACTAATCATTACTTAAAAAAATTTTTTTTCTGAATACTTTTTATTTTTTAAATTTACATCCAAATTAGTTAGCATATAGTGCAACAATGATTTCAGGAGTAGATTCCTTAATGCCCCTTACCCATTTAGCCCATCCGCCCTCCCACAACCCCTCCAGTAACCCTCAGTTTGTTCTCCATATTTAAGAGTCTCTATGTTTTTTCCTCCCCCGTTTTTATATTATTTTTGTTTCCCTTCCCTTATGTTCATCTGTTTTGTCTCTTGAAGTCCTCATATGAGTGAAGTCATATATTTGTCTTTCTCTGACTAATTTCGCTTAGCATAATACCTTCCAGTTCCATCCACATAGTTGCAAATGGCAAGATTTCATTCTTTTTGATTGCCAAGTAATACTCCATTGTGTGTGTGTGTGTGTGTGTGTGTGTGTGTGTGTGTGTGTATACCCCACATCTTCTTTATCTATTCATCCACTGATGGACATTGGGCTCTTTCCATACTTTGGCTATTGTTGACAGTGCTGCTATAAACACTGGGGTGCATGCGTCCCTTCAAAACAGCACACCTGTATCCCTTGGATAAATACCTAGTAGTGCCAACTGCTGGGTTGTAGGGTAGTTCGATTTTTAATTTTTTGAGAAGCCTCCATACTGTTTTCCAGAGTGGCTGCACCAGCTTGCATTCCCACCAACAACGCAAAAGAGAGCCTCTTTCTCCGCATCCTCACCAACATGTTGTTGCCTGAGTTATCGATGTTAGCCATTCTGACAGGTGTAAGGTGGTATCTCACGGTATTTGTATTTCCCTGATGATGAATCATGTTGAGCATTTTTTCATGTGTCGGTTGGCCATCTGGATTTATTTGGAGAAGTGTCTATTCATGTCTTTTGCCCATTTCTGCACTGGATTATTTGTTTTTTGGGTGTTGAGTTTGATAAGTTCTTTGTAGATTTTGGATACCAACCCTTTATCTGATATGTTGTTTCCAAATACCTTCTCCCATTCTGTCGGTTGCCTTCTAGTTTTGCTGATTGTTTCCTTTGCTGTGCAGAAGCTTTTTATTTTGATGAGGTCCCAGTAGTTCATTTTTGCTTTTGTTTCCCTTGCCTCTGGAGACGTGTTGAGTCGGGAGTTGCTGTAACCAAAATCAAAGAGGTTTCTGCCTGCTTTCTCCTCGCGGATTTTGATGGCTTCCTGTCTTACATTGAGGTCTTTCATCCATTTTGAGTTTATTTTTGTGTATGGTGTAAGAAAGTGGTCCAGGTTCATTCTTCTGCATGTCGCTGTCCAGTTTTCCCAGCACCCCTTGCTGAAGAGACTGTCTTTATTCCATTGGATATTCTTTCCTGCTTTGTCAAAGATTACTTGGCCATACATTTGTGGGTCCATTTCTGGGTTCTCTATCCTGTTCCATTGATCTGAGTGTCTGTTCTTGTGCCAGTACCATACTGCCTTGATGATTACAGCTTTGTAGTATAGCTTGAAGTCTGGGATTGTGATGCCTCCTGCTTTGGTTTCCTTTTCAAGAGTGCTTTGGCTATTCACGGTCTTTTCTGGTTCCATACAAATTTTAGGATTATTTGTTCTAGAGCTCTGTGAAGAATGCTGGTGTTATTTTGATAGGCATTGGATTGAATATGTAGATTACTTTGGGTAGCATCGACATTTTAACAGTATTTGTTCTTCCTATCCAGGAGCATGGAATCTTTTTCCATTTTTTTTGTGTCTTCAATTTCTTTCATAAGCTTTCTATAGTTTTCAGTGTATAGATTTTTCACCTCTTTGGTTAGATTTATTCCCAGGCATTTTATGGGTTTTGGTGCAATTGTAAATGGGATCGATTTAATCATTACTATTTTAAAAATGAAAAACACTATTATGCCATATAATCTTTTGGCACATAATACTAGTGAACTCATATTTTAAAATTTAATCAACAAGTATAAACCTGGGAGGTAAACTTCTAAATAAATCGATTAAAGTTAATATAATAAAGTCAATTACTTAATTGTTTTTATCATTCTAGGGGCAATCGATGTTTTAGTTAGTAGGTCTGGAGTATGAAAGATACTGAAGTAGAAGTGGTATAAAATTAACTTTGGAGATGAAAAATGGAAAAATTTTTGCCAGCTTTTATCCTAAAAAGAGTGAAAGTCAACCCAAAAGAAGTGGGACAAAAAAGCAATGTAGCTTAAAAAGCTCCACTTTTGAGACCTGTGTCATCAAAGCAGCAAGACTGGCATACCCAACATGTGACACTTTGAAACCCAAAACTTTCGGAGGATTCTAAATGAGAGTCTCTTGAAGTTGGTACTTGGGGTTGAGGTAATACCACCTGAAGGGTGCAGTCATGAGCCATGTGGTACTTGGTGACAGAATAAAATTGACTTACATTACTGTAGTATCACTTTCATTTCATGATAAGAAATTTTAAAAATTCCATTTATAATACAACAGATAAATTTAAAAGATGAATGCAAAATTCACATGAGTCTTAAAGACAGGCTTCAAAGGTATTTTAAGCTTATCAGGGTAGCCACTGCATTAGACTATACTATTAGATTCTTGGGCACTTGTCAAGTACATCAAACTTCAAAAGGTATTTGATGGACAAGTTCAAGAGGTGGTGATGAATGACTCACAGCCTGGTATGTTTTTGGTTTCCCTCTCCTTGTAGTGCCTCTAAGTACACAATATGATAAAAATCTTTTGGTGTATAAAGGGAGCTATGCCTGAAGTAATTCTGCCTGACTGTTATTGATAAAACAAACAAACAAACAAAACAAAGAAACAATATGCTTTTAAAAATCAAGGCATAAAATAATTAAACCATTCTCCATAGTGAACCAAATTTATGTTTTAGGTATGCAGATGCAACACACAAAGTAAGAGGAATTTTTTGAAAAATATTTTATACAATGGAACTTCCATGACAGGAACATGAAAATTAAATTACAGTATGGTCAATGTAGTGTGAAAGAATGTTCCACAGTCTTAGCATTGCATATGTTTAACACAACATGTGAAGTGATGACATGGGATAGCAGAGTGGTTTTTCCCCTTTTATTGTACAATGTCATCACCTAAGGAGCTGTACAGAATACGGACTTTGACTTGGTCTGAGGTGACCCTGAGGCAGTAAGTTTTGAAAGCTCCCCCAAATGATTAAAAGTTTCTGCCAAGACTGAGAATTTGGTATAGTGAAAAGGACTATAGGCTCTGAATTACCGATTAACTATTATGATTTGCTACAAAGAGGATTTGGGCTAAGTAAGAAACAAGTTTAGAGAAATTATCTGTAAAATAAAGATGACAGTCTATGATTAGATGGGTTGCTCTAGATCTAAGACAGAATAACATTTTGATAACACTGTGGGGAAGCTATCAGCAAAATCTAGACTGTAGGACATCCTAGAGAAAAAAAAACTGATTTCTTAAAAATGAAAATTACAAGGAAAAAAACAAAGCACAGCAAAGAAATAGAGAATCTACATTTACAGAGACTTAGGAGACATTTTAACTGACTGAAACATTTGGAGCTTAGTTGCATCCTGATTCAAAGAACAAATCATAAAAATACATTCATGTTACATATATTTTAAACATATTTATGACATTTGAAGAAATGTGAACTGGGGAAAAGGAAGGATCATAGAATAAGTCGATAAAGCACAGTGATTGGTATATGCAACTTCATTATACTATTTATCTCTATTTTTGTTTGTTTATCAAATCAAGGCACTATCATCAGTAAATAGTGCCAATAGGCATCTTTCCCCACCTTTACCTTAAGACCTTCCAATACTTTGTTGAAATGTCATTAGAATACTTCCCTTGTCACACTGTGTCACTTTTTCTCTCTCAAAAAGAAACAAACATTAGGGGCGCCTGGGTGGCTCAGTCAGTTAAGCATCCAACTTCAGCTCAGGTCATGATCTCACAGTTTGTGGGTTCGAGCCCTGCATCAGGCTCTGTGCTGACAGCCTGCTCAGAGCCTGCAGCCTGCTCCAGATTCTGTGTCTCCTTCTCTCTCTCTGCCCTTCCCCCCACTCACGTGCACATTCTCTCTCTCTCCAATATACATAAACGTAAATATTAAAATTTTTTTAAAAAAGACCTTAATTTAAGAACATTAGAAATTGAAAAACAAATAGGACTTTCAATGTGCATATTTCAGAACTGAATTTATTTCAAATATTATAGAATTTTTCTTGGTATCTTAAGTGCACATTTTAGTAATTTGGGGTGCCATAGTTTGGATTAAATTTTAACACATTTGAGAGTAATGATGAAGGTAATGTTGAATCTATAAAGAGTTAATAAACAGTGGAGACACCAGGGAAAATAATCCTGGAAGATTAAAGAATAAATATTTTCAGATTATCATAGTATATAGAGAACATTTGTTGCTGACGTGCATCAGAAGAACAAAAACAAATGGATTACACTTATAGAGATATGTTTCTTTAAACTCACTATTAAGAAAGAACTTTCTAACAGAGTTCTCCTAAAATGAAAAGTACTGCCCTTTGAGGTGATAAACTCTACCACGGAATTATGTTAAAGCAGAACAAAGAACAGTGTAAAATAGGAGAGGCTGAACTGCCAGTTAATTCTAACTTCCAGCATCTATAAATGTATGACCGATTTACTACAACTGGCATAAGAACTTATTTTAGGATGTAGACTATCATGAAAAATGAGCAAAACTTTTATATCCTATTTTAATCTATGCCCAAATTTATTCCTTAATCCAATAAACAGTAATATAAAAATAATATTGAGAATGAATTATATGCTTGCATTGTTTTTAGCTCTGAGAACACAGTCATGTATGAAGCTGACAAAATCCTGCCCTCACGGCGCTTACAATGGGAGAGGGACAGGACTCACACAGAAGAGAAGTTGGAGCAGAGTAAGTTAATCATATGCAAAAGTTTTCCCAATGTATAAATAAAAAAAAAGCAATATGCGATTATAAATTTTCTAGCAAATCCATTAAAAAAAAGTTAAAATAACTGTTTTTTACTTAACTCAATATATCTAAAATACTGTCATTTCAACATAATCAATATAAAAATTAATGATATTTTACATTTTTCTTTTAATTCTAGATCTTTAAAATCCAGTATATAGTTTGTATTTACAGGGAACATGTTAATTCATACTAGCCACATTCCAAAAGTGCTGAATAGCTACCTGTGGGCAGTAACTATTGTATCTATAGGAATTCGTATGTTCTGCACTACAGCACCCCTCAAGTCAGACATTAAATTTTCACAGGAAATACCTAATGGTGTTTAGATTTAGATTTATTTAGATTTCATAAGACTTACAGTGGAAAATTCATTTATCCTAGTTATTCCAAAAGTATTAAAAACTTATCCAATAGCTGAATCAAGTATCCACGTTAAAATTTAACTAAAATTAAGAAAAATTAAAAATTCAATCCCTTAGTTGCATTAGCCACATTTCAAGTACAAAATAGCCACATAGTAAACATGTGGCTACCAGACTAGACAGTACAGGACTGTTCCTAGACAACACAGCAAAAAGTTTCTAAAATTAATTTTTTTCTCTGCCATTTATTTTTTATTTGAATTAATTCTTGTTGAAAACAAGTGAGGAGACATTTATTTCTTCTTTAGAAATTTCAACTTGCAGAATCTGCCACAAGAACTGAGGCAATTCCTTTGAATCAAAATAGTTAATAATCAAATAATCAACCAGACAGTCTATCACTTCCAAGGTTAAGTGCTCCAACTCCAATGGAGAAAAGTCCATTACCTGATTGAAAATATTGCCACCCACCTTGCCACTCAAGTTAGAAACTTCAATGTTATCTAGATGTCATTAAATACTGTCTTAATACCTAGGTAATAATACCTGCTTTAAAAACTTAATTTCATCACCTTCCACTCCACCTTCAACTGTTGCTACCATAGTACAAGTACCCATCTTTGATCTTCTATTTTAAAAGCTTTCTAAAACGAATTTTAAATACACAGAGACTATTTACGTATGTCAACACCCATGTAACTAAGCTTCACCCAGAATAAATACAGAATATTTCCAGTACTCTATAAAAGTTCCTTCTTGTCCCTAGTGACTCTCTCAACCCCCAGAAACTGGCAGTTTGATGGACTTTTGATTAGTTCTGCCTTGTTGAACTTCATGTAAATGTAATTATATAGTATATACTCTTTTATGCCTGGCTTGATTTCTTTAATTAAACACATTATCTATGAGATTCATCCATGTTGTTGCCTATGCAAGCAGATCTTTTTTATTGCTATGTTATTTGGAATTTCATGAATTTTCCAAAATTTATTTATCCATTCTCCTGATAGGAGGCATTCAGGTTGTTTCCAGTTTGGGGCCTACTGTGAATAAAGCTGGTATGAAGATTAATAATGTTAGTTAAAGTATTAAAGAACCCAAAATAAATGTTCAATATATGTTACTTCTTTCCCTCCATAATATTGGAGTTACAGTACAAATTGATGCTGAACAGACTACACAAAATGAACTTAATTCAAAATCAGGTTCACATTTTAAATGAAAGACTTGCCATGTATACCTTTAATCATTATACATGTTAAGTACATGCACCATAAATTCATATCACATAAACCACAAACATTAACACCAAATGGATAACAAAATTTAATCCCACATAGTATCACATTTTAGCATCTGCTCTATATTTTCTAATGCATCAAGAAGACATTAATCCAAGCAACCACAACAGAAAAAACAGATTTTGCCACCCCATCAATCTGATAAGACAAAGCAGGTAAAACATTATATGTAATATTAAAAGATGTATTTCCAAGAGGTTACAGAAAGCTAATTAGTGTTATTCTGGCCATTTAAACAAGTTCAGTAAATCTGAGCATGTGAAATTTTTACACTTTGTAAAATTAGCCTAAGCTTAATTCCCTAGCGTTAATGTAAATTCATTTCAAAATAATGCTTGGGAATGAACTTAGAAAGCAGTGCTAATTTGAATGAACGTGTCAAATGACTAGTGTACTTCTTCTGTGCAGGAAATAATATTAAAAGGAACCAGATCAGAAATAAATGTTTTATAAAAATTAGTAAAACAGTAATTAGTACTCTAAAATATACTCAATAAGTCATTTTATCGTTGATAAGTTGCTTCTCTAATATTTTAAATCAAAAGGAAAATAATAAATAGTAAACCAAGGTCACTAATCAGATGCATTCAATAAACATGTATACAAGGAAAATAAACCTTTAAAAATTATCCTTTTGTGCAAAGATCACTTGACTTTGCCTGTACTACTATAAAGCTATAAATTCACACGAAGTAAAAAAGATCCACAAAAAATCTGCACGTTTCTCCTTACCTCCCATTCTCTGGCTGCAGCTTCATTAGTAGAATCCTCATTTGTTTCAGATTCTTCAAGCTTTTTTACTACTATAAATCCAGGTTCTCTGGTACATTCACCAGTATCTTCTGCATATATTTCTGGACTCCACTGAATGAAGAAGGCATACAAGTGGTCTGTCCTGTTAGAACAAGTGACTATTTGTTAAATATCTTCACAAAACTTGAAGACTTAAAATACAAAATATACTATGCTTTATTTAAGGAGATAACAAAGCCTAATGTCAGGAAGACATTAACTCAAAAAAAATTTACTTGGCTGTATTCTGTCAAATTGTTCTCAGAAAACTATTAAGATTTTCCTTGGCATGTTTTTGAGTAAGCTCAGATGCTACCCATGATAATGTTTATCTTTAAAGAAACTAGTGATGGGAAGGGAAATTGAACCTGTGATCGTGACCTCATTCACACAATGACCTAATTATCTAAAACAGAAATAAACAATTTATAAATGTGGACATTACACAAAATTTTCCCAAGTCAATAAAAATTTAATGTGCTTAACTTTTAAATCATACTAAGAACACACAATGCATTCTTGGTTCAGAAACAGATGATCTAATCTTTTAAGTCTCTTTCTCCATTTTCAATTTTGTTTACCATAGCAAAACCTGCTGTTACAAAAGATAATTAAATCCCTGATAAACTTATTTGAGGATCAAACACACATTTCAAATATCTATGTCTGTGGCTATCAATTAGCAGGGATAAGTGATTATAGATCATTACCTACCTTGAGGTAAGAACCATACTATTTATTTTTTTTATTTTTATTTTTTTTACTTATTTTTGAGACAGAGACAGAGCATGAACGGGGGAGGGTCAGAGAGAGAGGGAGACACAGAATCAGAAACAGGCTCCAGGCTCTGAGCTGTCAGCAGAGAGCCCAACGCGGGGCTCGAACTCACGGACCGTGAGATCATGACCTGAGCCGAAGTCGGACGCTTAACCAACTGAGCCACCCAGGCGCCCCAAGAACCATACTATTTAATATTTTGATGAAACTTCTTGCTCTATGACATTTTAGCTACCTAAAATTCACTTTTTTTTTTTTTTTTTTTTTTTTGCATTAAACCACAAAGAGGAATAAAATTTAAACTGGGGTAAGTTAAGGGACACCTAGGTGGTTTAGTCTGTTAAGCATCAGACTTCGGATCAGGTCATGATCTCAGTTCATGAGTCTGAGCCGCACACTGGGCTCCCTGCTGTCAGCAAGGAGCAGCAGCACAGAGCCTACTTTGGATCCTTTGTCCCCCCCCCTCTACTGCCCCTACCCAGCTCATGCTCTCTCAAAAAAAAATGTATTAAAAAAAAGGGGGGTAAATTAAAAAACACAAAATAGGAGTTAAATTATTTTTAAAAGATTTGATGTCAAGTTTTTAAAAGTACTTTTCTACTGGTGTTAAGTGATATGTAAGATAATTTTAATTCAAGCAGTCTCAATAATGTTTTTGTTTTTTACCTTTCTTGTGGCACAGCAAACCAATATTCGTGTTTCTTATCTCTCTGTGCATACTGTTGCATTGTTGCACTTGCTTGAGAAACAAATGTTTTCCTCATTGGTTTTCCAACTCTGAGACATAAGAACTTATGCAATCGATGCCTTCTCTTTTCTTTTAAAAGTGCAGAACCTAGAAATGAGATACAAATAGAATTCATTCCATTCTCATATACCATGCTTAAAAAATTCAGATAAAGTGATGTTTATCTCCAAACTTCTAACAAATATAGAATAAAATTTTAATTTACTGACACTTACTTAGATGAATTTTAAGGAACTTTTATTTTCTTCCAAAGGTAACGTGACAGGTACAACCAGACCAATGAACTAGCACCCAAGTAATGAACTGAAAGTATGTCTAAGCGCATTAAGAAAAAAATGTGAAAGTTTCAACAACTCTTCTATTAAATTTTTGTGTGGAACAACCATATTAAAGTAATTATATGCACAAACATAATTTTCTGCATGTTCTCTATCAACCTTCTAGAATAATATCTAAAAATATTTGCAGAACTTTAAAAGGTTTACTTTTCATATAGTTGTAATAAACAAAAATTTACTAAAAAAAGTTTCTGAAGCTTTTACATATATATGATATAACAGTCAAAAATATGCTGGACTCAGCCATCTGGACAGTTTATTAAGCCTGAATTATCTCTAACTTCCCAAATAGAGATACCGACGTAAGGTACACTGAGGGTCTGACACTGTGAATGAATTCAGGATTTTGGACATGATGTTTCCGAAGTTGGCATACTATGGAAGAATAAGCACTTTACAGTCAGGAGAGCTGGGTACTAGTCATGGCTTTCTTCTGTACAATACTGCAAAAGGTGCATAATCTATATGAGCCCCAATATTTGCATCTGATTAAAAGAGTGAACCTTTACCATTTTCCCCACAAATATATTCCACAGCTGTGTACCTATTAAATCATGCTATATTATAAAGTCACTAAAAATTAGAAACCTGGATTATTTCCCTACGACAGAACTTCTAGCTACTTAACATCATATCCCACACCCCAAAACCCCACTAAAATGAAAGTAATCTACCACATTAGGTTAAACAGAATCCCTCACTTCATCTTTTTCAAAGGTTTCAAAATATAAGGCAACCGTAAGACACAAGGATATCAAATAAAGATATTCACACCAGCATTCTTTACAATATCAAAGACAGGAAATAACATGAATTGTTAATAACAATTGAATGTCTTAACAATATGCAAGTTGTTAAAATATAGGGCCATTAAAAACCATATTTTCAAAAACTATAATGACTTGGGAAATTATTCATGACACAAAATATTAAGTAAACAAAGGATACAACACTATCATCCTGATTTTATATAAAAAATATCTATGTATAGATACTTACAAATATCAAAATCGTATACATGTGTATTTAAATGTGTGTGTACACACACATACACACCAAAAATAAATGTAACAATTGTTAACAATGAGTATTTCATTGATGAATTTCAGGTAATTTTTATCAATTTTCTAAAAATTTCCTATACTTGTCAAATGTTCTTTAATGAACATTAGTTCTGAATAAGGAAAAAGGTATTACAAAGGAACTATTCATATTCAATCTTTTATAGAATTTTATTTGAGCAAATTAATTCTTTAACATCTACTGAATACAATCTTTAGATCATTAGGATATCTAAAAAAGATGGTGCAAAGAAAATTCAGTACGTATTTTAAAAACTGAACCAAACTCTGATGTATTGCTGGTGGAAATATAAAATGTGCAGCCATTGTGAAAACAGTTTGGGCGTTCCTCAAAAAATTAAACAGAGAAATACCATAGGATCCAGCTAATCTACTGTTGGGTATATATCCAAAAAAAATGGAAAAGATGGATCTGAGCAGATATTTGTACACTAATGTTCAGAGCAGCATTATTCACAATGGCCAAAAGGTGGAAACAACCCAAATGTACATTAACAAATGAATACATAAAAACAATGTGTTATGTATAGTTAACCCTTGAATGAGACAAGGTTACGGACACCAACCCCCAACACAGTCAAAAATCTGCATATAACGTTTGACTCACCCAAAACTTAACTACTAATAGCCTACTGTTGACTGGAAGCTTTACCCATAATATAAACACTTGATTCACACAGGTTTTGTATGTTATATGTATTATACTCTGTATTCTTACAATAAAGTAAGCTAGAGAAAAGAAAATGTTAAGAAAATCCTAACGGGTACATGGGTGCATTAAGCATCTGACTTGATTTCGGCTCAGGTCATGATCTCACAGTTTGAGTTCAAGCCCCGCATCGGCTCCGTGCTGACAGTGGGGAGCTTGCTTGGGATTCATATTCCCTCTCTCTCTGTCTCTGTCTCTCTCCCTGCCCCTCCCCTGCTTGTGTGCTCTCTTTCTCAAAATAAACATTAAAAAAAGAAAATCATGAGGTGGCTGGGTGGCTCAGTTGGTTAAGCGACTGACTGGCTCAGGTCATGATCTCATGGTTCCACGAGTTCGAACCCTGCATCAGGCTCTGGGCAGACAGCTCAGAGCCTGGAGCCTGCTTCAGATTCTGTGTCTCCCTCTCTCTCTGTCCCTCCCCGACTCACACACTCTCTCTCAAAAATAAATAAATATTAAAAAAAAAAAAAAAGAAAAGAAAATCATAAGAAAAAAATACATTTACAGTATTGTACTGTAATAAAAAAAAATCATGTATAAGGGGACCTGCACAGTTCAAACCCATGTTGTTCAAGGGTCAACTGCATAACAGAGTATTATTCAGCTTTAAAAAGAAGCAAATTTTCATACATGCCACACCAAAGATAAAACTTAAAAGTCATTGTGCTAGGGGTAATAAGCCACGTACAGAAGAACAAATATTGTTATGACTCCACTTATATGAGTTGCCTCATATATAGACAGAAGTTCACAGAGACAAAAAGTAGAATGGTGGTTGCCAGGAGGTGAGGGGAGGGGAGGGGAGAATGAGGAGTTACTACTTCACGGGTGCAGGATACCTTTTCTGTTTGGAAAGATGATAAAGTTCTGGAAATGGCTAGCGGTGATGACTGCACAACATGAAGGTACTTAATGCCACTAAAATTTACACTTAAAAATGGTTACTACGGTAAACTTTATTTCAGCAATAAATTATTGAATTTAAGTTTTATAATTTCATACATAAATTGGATTGATTAGAATCAATATTCTGCCAGAATATCAGAAATGCTGGCTAGGTTCCCTGAAGTACACCCCATTACGTATTAAGTGGAAGCAGTGCACATTAGAAAACAACATGGTCTACTTTTCACTAAGTAAACTACTAAAAACCAAACTGAAAGAGAAATGGCGTTTTAATTTATTATTCTTGGTGCTTTATAAAGGGAAATGTTTAATCAGACAATGATGAACTTCCAGATACTTGGAATAATTTCAGAAATAAATTTGTACGTCTAATTGCGCTTTTTTAAAAAAAGGTACAATTACAAACTTTGGCAATTACACTATTACAATTACAAACTGCAATTACATTATTTTATGTGCAATGAAAAAAGACCTTTTAATGAGGTAACATACCAAGAACTAAGAGAAATGGAGAAATCAAAGGTATTCCAGAACTTGTGTGCATTTTCAAGAAATTAATTGTTTAAAGACAGAACACAGTCAGGAGGGTGTACACATGGTGGAAAAGATGCTCATTATGTGTATAATCCGCCATGGGATAAGGAAAGACAAGACTAGGAACTAGACACCATATACTTATCCCTGGAGAAAAGTAGCAGCCAAGGGCCACTAGATTGTCCTTCAGAGTGGCCTATGATACAGCAGCTTTTTAGTCCGTGAGGAAGGAGGAAGACAATATGCAGTAAGATGAATTAACTTTATATATTCCTTAACACTTACCTTCTGTATCAGCAGTTGCTATTTTATGCTTAATTTCTTTTTGTGACACCTGTTGAATATTTTCCCTTTGCTGCTTAGTCTGTTGCATAGTATGGGTTTTCCAGAGTTTCCGGAGTTCTTCTACCTCTGCCTCGGAGTCCAGATTTTGTTCCTTTCCTTGTTTTCCTTTGTTGACAGTTTGCTTTTGTTTAAAACCTGCTGCTTCCCCAAAAGATACACTTTCTTTTTCACCCTCTTCCTGATGTAGTGAATTCTCATTAAGAAAATCCTGGTCTGCATTTCCTTTTATACTTGTGCTTTGTTCTTTAGAGCCTGGTATCTCTTGAAAATTATCTGCAGCCTGATCTCCTTCCTTAATGGCCTTTTCAAGATTATTTACATCTGTTTTAAGAGAAGAAGTCCCAACTTCATTTGTAGAATGTCCAGAATCAGATTTTAAGTGATCAGTAATAGTAGAAGACTCTGATATGGCTGTTAAACATTCTCCACCACTTTGATTGACAGTTTGCACAGATTCTGATGACGCACCAGATGATTTATCTTGTCGAAGCTCATCTGAAGAGACAAGCTCCTCTCGTATGGGAGAGAGTTCCGATTCTGTGAACACATCTTCAGAAAGAGACTCCTCGGTGCTCCTGGGAGCAGTGCTGGCACTATCATTACCTGCATCACGGGTTCTTGAGTCTATTTCATCAGTATTACTTCTTGTCATTTTCTTTAAATGGCAGAAATCCCTTCCTGATAACTGATCTATCTCTCTGTTAATAAACAAAATTAAAAGTTATTACTTTTTAAGTTGCAGTATTTTATTTCCCACAAACTTAACACTCAATTAGTACTAAAAAGGTTTCTCTAAAAGGGATACATCACTTAATAGCATATCAAAATTTGATTTATACTGATAGGCCAAATAATTAAGTCAAGCTTTTGCAATAATTTAAGATCTGGGAAACATCAATGTAAGATTTCCAAATTGAATTCATCTACCTGAAAAGAGGTTGAAGATGTAACTTTTGGGTGAAGCTATAATTCTACACTAAAAATTATTCATTAATGGAACATGGAAAATTAGCTTAGATAAAATTTTGATTAAAATTTTAAATGTCTTGATAAAGAAAAAAATACATTGATATTACCCACATGGATACATGAACACGCAGTGCTTATTTATTTACATAGATATTTGTAATCTATTTGAATACAGATTGCACTAAAATATTAGGCTCAAATGCAAAGCTGAAGACCAACTGGAATAGAACTGAGGCAGTACTTACTGGAATTCTTCAGGCTACCAGAAACCACCCTTAATTCAGAGAAAACTTGTTCATCTAAAGGTTCAGATACTAGATATGTGAATGGTTTATATTCTATTAAGACTTCCATATTTAATGGCATTTGTAGATATGAGCACTAATGTTCAAAGTTAGATAGTTTAAGTTCTATAAGGAGGTAGTATAAACATCTATATAAAGCATGAAATAAAAGTCAGAAATTTAAAATGATGGTTAAAAGCAGTTTGTGACAAAAGGAAATTATAGTAGTTCTGAGTGGAGAAACCAAGAACATTTGTTTAAGAATAGAAAAAAACAGGAATGTAAGCTGAAACAAAAATAACTGGCTGTCTCTGGATGGTGAAGCTGGATAATACTTTTATTCTTTTTTGATATTTTTCAAATTTCATAGAAGTATGTACAATTTTTATAACTAGAATAGGTAAAATGTATTTTTTAAAAAGGTGTTAGTTGAATTACAATTCATATATCTCTCTCCCTCCCTTATATCTGATTCACCTTAGGAGACACAAGCACGTGATTTGTGCTATTAAAAATGTAATAGTGTCATCTACTGGTGATCCATTCAAATTGCATATATAGGGTCTTGGAACTTGGCAAAAGGCAAAATTTTGAGAAACTGTATATGAACATTTACTTTTTTTAAACTTTTTTTTAATGTTTATTTATTTTTTTAAGACAGAGGCAGAGCATGAACAGGGGAGGGGCAGAGAGAGAGAACAAGACACAGAATTTGAAACAGGCTCCAGGCTCTGAGCTGTCAGCACAGAGCCCGACGTGGGGCTCGAACCCACAAACTGTGAGATCATGACCTGAGGTGAAGTCAGATGCTTACTAAGACCCTTAGGTAAGAGACAAAATTAATAAATGTAAGAGAATATATGTTTGAATAAAGGCTGTAAAACATTCACAGTTAATATGCTAAAAGACTAAATATTTATTTCTGTCAATGATGCTGCTCCTGCTTAACACGGTTCCAGAACAATACCTTTGAAATCAACTTCCCAAGCAGAAGATGGAAGAAAATCAATCAAATCTTATAAGTCAGTTTTGCTACACATGACATTACTCTGCAAAACTACTTGCTTTATTTATCTGATTTGCTGCCAAATAATGTTTTTAATTAATTTATAAGGCAAGAACTGAAAAGACGCTTCTTCTTGGAGGAATTTTTTAAATGTTTGGACCAAATGTATGGTCTTTCCAGGTGACATTCTAAATTATAAAATAGCGATCTGCAAAAAAGAGGAGCTCTACATCATCCTGGTGGAATACTTACAGATCATTCAGCATAAGAGAATCCCAAAGAATCATAATAAAAATCTCAACCGTGACTGACAATATACGCATACATATATAATCTTGTTTTTCTTTTAACCGAATCCTTTACTCCTTTATCTTTGTTTCATCCCTCCACCCACTTCAACAATACTTACTTGCTCAAAGTGACTTTGGATGATGATCTACAAAAATAACTAAAGTAGAGGATATTCTGGGAATTATCTGCACCTCTACAGAGGAGTTTACCAAGCCAAAATACTATCTATTGGATGGAAAGTATAATGGACACTTCTTGAATAAGGGATTTTATTCTACCACAGGTATCCTAACAACTCATGTACTCTGCCTCAGAAACAAAAATAATTTGCTCCTTTCCTAGCTAAGCAGTTCTGTACCACACGAGTTAATTTTAGAACAATGATCCACATCCCTGTGGGCTAATAAAGGAACATATATCTTTGGCTCAGTTAAAGTGAAGCCATTTTTAAATGGTTGACAAAGTATGTATGGAAGAATAGAGGGTGTTCTTTTGTTACATATCAATTTTCTTCCTTTCTTCTTCTCCTTCCTTTTTTGGTATACTGTCTTCTTCCCCTTTTATTTCTTATTCCTCCTTTTTCTCTCTGGTCATTCCTGTGGTCAAGCACGTCACTTTCAAAGGCTGTGCTGAGCTGCAGTCTTATACCTATGTTATTTGAATCCTACAAATCCCTTGACCAGTATATTCCAAGGTTAACTCTTTCAAGATTAACAGAGGAAGAATGATGCTCATGTGATCTCCCCCATATCCCACACTGGACTCTTCAGGCTCTTGTAAGAAAAATCTGAAAGCTACACTAGTTCACTTGTATTACCTTATATTAGTCACAGAAAAAATTTAAAATTCTGTGTCTTTATAAAAAGAGCTGGTAAACACTAAATTAAATGAGGTTTATAGGTTACTTTAAACATCCAGTTCTCTGACAAAATATACAAATATAAACCTAAAACAATTCCTAATTGTTTAAGGTGTGTTAAGAATAATCTTTTCAATACTACATATACTTTTTCATTATTGACAAAATGAAAAGCAGTTATAATAAAAAAAAATACTAAAGAGTATTCGACAAGGGCCAACTATCTAGATGTAATAAAATCACAAAAGAGAATAAATACCAATCTTACATGGGTAAAGATTCCTTTATTTTGCTATCCAAAATTTCTTTGTACATTGCAGCTGACATCACCTCTTCCATTGGACACATGATGCCATATTCCTCACAGCCATTCTCTTGAACCAAAGGGTCAGTTTTATGTGGATCAAACATTATATTATTTGGTGTAACCAGCAGCACACCACTGACTGTGCCCTAAGATGAAAAAAGACAATAACATTTAATCTTCAAAGCTTAAATTTTCACAAAGTAGTCTAGCTGTTTTTACTACTTTTCTTCTGAAGTTAGGCCTTCTGTTATATATAAAAGTAGTACATTCAAGCACTATGACACTGTCATGAAAACATTTTATACGTTTTACACTAATTTACATTCTGCTTCCTGTGTTGTTCCCTCACTAGAGGTACCAAATATAGTTTCATATACACCATGCAGGTTTAATAAATTATGTGTTGATGATTCAATACAAGGGAAAAATAGCATAATCTCTTTAAAATATTCTTTAAAAAAAGTCTCTGTTTCAACTTGCCTCTGTTACTGCCTAGCTATTTGACTTGGGGCATGCAAAGTTTCAGTTTCTTCATCTGTAAGAATAGGCATAGTGATCATTTTAATTTAATCACGAAAAACTATGAAATTTCAAATACATTTAATAAATAGCAATATAAATACGAAGAGTCCAACCTCTCAATTTAAAAAGGAGCAAATTAAAATCCATAGGAAGCCGATCCCACTAATATTAGCTAATACTTATTGAAAGCTCTGTATGTATCACACTTTATATAAATCATTGTCTATTTGATCTTCACAATAATAGCTATGAGATGATTATACTGATGGGAAAATTAAGGTTGTTGAGAGGCTAGACAACTTATCCTCAGTAATAAATAACATGGCTAACTGAAAAGCAGAGGAATCAAGATTAAAAATCCAGGCAGTCTGTGCTTTTTACTAAAATCCTTCCACATTTGAGTGTAAACTACAGTCACTCCAAATGTGCTAAATATTCCTTAATCCCATTTTAACTCCTATCTATTACCATATTCCGTAAGTATAAAAGTGTAAAGCCAGACAGAATTCTAAACATAAAGTAAGTAGTTACTTCAAAGTTGTCTCATCTTTTCTTCTGAAGCTATTAAGGAGAAGAAAAACTCAAATCCCGCTTGATTGGTATCATATCATCCTTCAAAGTCCATATTCAGCTCTGGCTTACCTTTTTACCTTTTACCTGGCTTAACTTTAAAAACATAAAACTTAAGTTATGACAGACACTACCATTAAAAATGATCAAGTAAAAGACTAAAAGCAGAAAACTCTACCTAAAATGGTCACCCAACTGTAAGTGGAAAAAAGTTATTGCAGATGGTTCAAGATAATAAAACATACTTATTATTTGTAGTAGCTATATGCAATATTGGAAAGAAGCATATGTGTTTGCAGGCATTTTGGTGGGTTTTGGTGGCAAAAAAAGAATCGATCTAAAACTCTAAACAGCATTTGTTTTAGTTCAGACCAGGGACCACCTAAGTAGGGAGTAACTTTATATAATCCATGGCCTAATCATATTTTGAACGGTATTTTAAATAGATTCATATATATCAGTCTATATTCCTGGATCATATGCCAACAGAAGTCAAAGAGTAATGGTAAAGTATGTTGTAGGGACATTTACATTGCCACAGATAACCTACGCAATAGATAATAAAGAGTATATACAATGTAAAAATCTTAAAGATTTCCGATCTTCTATCCTCCTTACTCTATCTTGTCCTGTATAAACTTGTTATTTGAGAAGAAAAATCAAGATCAGTAAGAATTAAGGAAAGCAAACACCAAGTTTTCGGAAAAACATCAGGTCATCCTTGATTTCATAAATTTCAAGTAAGCATTAGTTTTAAATAATGGCATAATATCAGGTTCACTGGCATAACATTACACACTATCTTTCACTTTTTTTTTTTTTTTTTTGCAAAGACAATGATTATTAGGTATGTGTGACAGAAAAGGCCCAGTATTAATGATTATGTTTTAATTCAGTATACCTATTAATTCTAGAATACTGCTACTCTTAGTAGTATAACTACAGAAATCATGTGTAAAGCCTCTCAAAAACTATGCTTCTACTTCTTGGATTAGAAGAGGCTTAAAGCCCTGCCCCTTAACACTAGACTGATCAACCTGGTAATGTGAATTCCCAGGAATTCACCCTCATTTGCTGCTATTGAAGGATGTGCTAACATATTCTTCAAGCTTCTCTTCCTCTGACTCTAGGTGGGACTCTGAGGTATTGTGTCAGATGTTACTCCCCCAAATCAAGAGTTGGCCACGAGAAACACTACTTCAACATAAAATTCACAAAAACCTTTTGAGAAAGTAACTGCTCAAATTCATCTAACCCAAGACCAAGTTTGAAATTATATTCAAACTCATCTAACCCAAGACCAAGTTTGAAATCTTACTGAAATTCATCTAACCCAAGATCAAGTTTGAAATCATAAACTCATAGTTAAGCATTCCCCCTTCATTCTTTTTAATACTGTTTCATAAATCTGGATATATTATCAGGAGCAAGAACATGTTACAGTCAGAGGTTTCAAATTAAAATATCTTCATAATCCACATGACCTTCAGAAATTTTAATCACAGATTTCTCTTTAGTATTAACAACTGTCAATCCTTTATGTGCAATTACCAGACTAATCTTCCATGGAGAAAATAAAGTCTGTCTGTAAAAGTTACCACTTACACTATAATATTTCTGTATATACTAGAAGATAAAAAACTATGATGTGGGAAACCATCCCAGCAGACTAAACGCTTGTACCGATCTTTTTTTTCAGTCTTAAGTCCACTCTAATTTAACTATTATAATTATTGTTGATAAATTTCCACAATTTTTACATAAATAACCTTTACTACAGTAAACCTATAGGAAGAGCCAGCCTCCAGCAAGTGATTAGGTTCCAAGAACACCAGGCTGCAGGTTGTTCCTAACTCTGACAATGACTTTATCTTTGCTTTGATACTTGAATAAAAATGTTATTCAAATACTTACAGCTGAAATTCTGCTTCTAGTCAAGAACTAATTCTGCCTAAAACTACTAAAACCGTACACACACACACACACACACACACACACACTACATGAAAGGACTATGTGCAGCTACTAGAATGCAGGGGAGTGCCATGTGAATAAGGGAAAACAAATAAGGATGAACTCTTCAAATGCCACAGCATACTGACTGGAGAGTTTCCAGGCCAGAGGCAGAGAAAGGAAAGGAGAGATGAGCCCTTCCCATTGAGAATGCTTTGAAGGTCCACAGAAGGTCTTCTTTCAAGTTTTCAGCTGAGCACTGAATGCTACCTATGTATATGGCAACTATCTCAGGATGAGAAAAGAAGCAACACTCAAAAGAAGCAGAGGAAACAATTCACAGAGACAACAGAGAAAGGTACAGTTTGTGTTCTTAAAAACCACTCCAAAAAAACATGTAATTTACAGGGCCCCAGAAAACTCAGAAGGGAATTGTCTCAGTAAAGGGAAAAACTAGCTATAGTTGCTTTGGTTCTGCCCAACAAAACTTAAAACAAGCCATAATATGAACAAGCTGTTTCCAAAAGACAACTGAGTCACAGAAAATAGCACAAAAATAGGTAGAGAAATATAAAAATATCTGGCACCCAAGAAGATAAAATTTATATCTGATATCCAGTTAAAAATGACTAGGCATGTAAGCAAAAAGAAAAAAGTGACTCATCACAATGAGAAAAGTCAATTAACAGAAACAAATCCAGAAGTGAGAGAGAAAATAATTCACAGAAAGACATTAAAATAACTATTATAACTATATTCCATATATTCAAGAATAAATAAGATAGATTGTGCATGGTAGTTATGGAGAAGGAAGATATGAGAGCCAGTTTGAACTCACAGAGATGAAAAATATGCTCAATAGAATTAAAAGCAAACTAGACATGGCAGAAAAAACATTGAGTGAACTTAAAGGTATAGCAATTAAAACTGTTCAAAAAATAGAGAAAGAGAAAAAGAAAAAAGAACAGAGTATCAGTGAGCTATGAGACATAACATCAAACAGCCTAAAATATGCATAATTGGAATTCCCAAAGAAGAGGAGTGGATGGAGAAAAAAAAATTGAGTATGGTCCCAAATTTTCCAAATCTGACGGAAACTATAAATGCACAGATTCAAGAAGCTCAATGAATCCTCAGCAAAACAAATAGAAAAATACGCCAAGGCACACCATAAACCAATTGCTCAAAATCAGTGATGAAGAGACTATTTTATTTAAAAGATTTTTTAATGTTTATTTATTTTTGAGAGAGAGACAGAGTGCGAGTGGGGGAGGGCAGAGAGAGAGGGAGACACAGAATCCGAAGCAGGCTCCAGGCTATGAGCTCCAATCTGTCAGCACAGAGCCTGAGGCGGGGCTTGAACTCACCAACAGTGAGATCATGACCTGAACCAAAGTCGGATGCTTAACAGACTGAGCCACCCAGGCGCCCTTGAAGAGACTATTTTAAATGCAACCACAGAAAATTATCTATGTTGTACACAGCACCAAATATAAAAATTGTGTTAGAGTTCTCTTCAGAAATAGTGCAAGACAGAAAACGGGAGGTCTGAAAGAAACATCTTTGAAGTTCTGAGAGAAAAAGATAAAAACATGTGTGGCTTCTAAAGTTAATAACATACTATAGTTACTTTCTAAGTAATATCTGGAGTTTATTCTCCAATTCTGTTATTTTACTATACTCCCTCTGCACACTAGAAGTTCTTTGCATACAAAAGCAGCAAGGTGTGGCAGATGAAATATTCACACTGGGTTTGAATTCAGGCCATGACAGAGAAACCTTACCTTGGACTTTAACCGTTCCTGAAAATTTGTTTGTTTGTTTGTTTTTTTCCTGTGAAGAATGAACAGAACCACCTATTTCATAGGATTATTTTGAGTTGAGGAAATAACTAAAACATCTCATATACTTTCTGGCATACAGTAAGTATTGAATAAACAGTAGTTATCTTCTTTTTGTGTGCTATACCAAGTTTGCAAGAGTTATCACTCCAAACAGTGCCCAGAAATGGTCATTTTATATCAGCTTTTTGAAATATTCTATCAATAGCAAACTAGGGGTAATTTATTATAGTAAATTTATATCCCATTGCCTTTAACAACTGCAAAAGACCACCGGATTCTAAGTTAGTTATAAGCAAAGTCCATACAAAGTATTTCCACCAGTATCTTTTTAAAATATTCAAGCAGTTAATGTCAATAATTTAAAATGTAAATGTCAAATCGTGATATTTCAGTAATAAAGCATGATTAAAAATTCTTACCTTGCCAGTGGTAATATATTTGCAATTAATTTTAAGAAATTTCTCAGTAAATGCTTCTTCCTCCTCAGAAGTTGAAGATACAACTCGTGCAGGTCGAATACCAGTAAGAGTAGATAAGGGAGTTGCTTCTTTTGGGTGGACTACATCAGGATTCTTTAAAAAAATAAATAAAAGCACTTCAGAGAACTAAAAACAAATTAGCACATTACTAAAGCCAAACGAATAGCTTTCCCTAATTCTCATCACATTTTGGAGGTTAGCTCAAAATATTCTCATTTAAAAAAAATATACAGGAAATAGCATTGTTTTCACATTCAGTAAAGGTTTCTCAAAGCTTAAACTTACATTTTCAATTATTTCTTAATGGGTTATATATTTATGAATCATCTGGAAAATGTAGGAAAACTACATCTCTTGTACCTTCATACCACACACACACGCACGCACGCACGCACACACGCACACATTCAGTTGTTCCTGAGACCATTTAATATATCCCTCAGGTGTTGGGAGCAGAGAAAAAATGGGAGTGCTTGTCTGTGATACATAGGAACTCAGCCAAAACCATTCATTGGAAGAGCCTTTTAAAATATTAAGCTACAAAGAGTTTATCAATGCCATTCTACAAGGTATTAGTATTATAAAGTAATATTAAGTAATTAGATCACAGATTCTTAACTCTTTTAGTGCCACGGACCATTCTCATAGTGAAGCCTACCTAAGGGCCTTCTTTTCAGAATGTTTTTTTCAATGCTTAAAATATAGGACTACAAAGAAAAACAATTATATTGAAACACAATTATCAAAACATATTTTAAGACTGGATATATATTTTTAACATAATAGTTATGTACACATAATTGATACATAAATGCTTCCTTATTAAACATGAAATAATAAAACCTAGTGTCGACGCTGATAATTACAATTTTGAGCTAGATGGCTATAAACAATATTTCCAATATCTATAACACTAAAGTGATTTGAAAATATCTGTGAATTGTATTGGAGACACAGGCATGCAGAGTGCTACCCTACAGTTTGCTTATAGTCTTAATTTAAAAAATATATTTCAGTTAAAATTGTCTATATCCAAGTTCAGAGACTCCTTAGGACTCATGGTTCCTCCCAAAGTTCAACACTGTGTACAATGTAGGAAGGCTAGACAAATGTTCTTTATTCTTTGTTTTAAATACCTCCAGAGGCACTTTACACTTCCTGAATTAACGCACAGTGTCTTGTAGAACAGTTTTCATAGCAGCAAGGTTCTTCAGAAGTTTGGGCTAAAATTAGGCACTTCGTAACTAATACCCAATAGGTTTGACTTGGCCTTTTGAAAAAATAGCCTCCTCTTCAATCTCAAAGACTCTGAAATACTTGAAAAGCACTCTCAAATTTTAACATTACTTTTTCCGCTTCAACAAATGGATTTAACTCCTTAAGTCTATATGAGGATAAAATTTTAGATTCCCTTTTTGAATTTCATATCTCTCTCCTAATATGCTGGGGTGAAATCTCTACCATTTGGGCAGATACTCGACATACATTTTTTGAAGGAAGATCAGTACAGAATGCTGCAAAATAACTATATTTAATATGTTATGATCACATTTTTGAAAACCTAAAATAGAATTAGATTTTAACAGCTGCATAACACTATTCAATCATTAATATCCATTAACAAAGTTCTCAATCTTTTTATTTTGTGATACAAACTAATCAGATATACACTCATTGAAAAAGGGATATTAGTAATAATATTGGATATTTATGATTATTTGTTACATTTAATGGCTATATGAGCCATTTAATCTTCAAATCATTGATATGGGTATATACTATTACCTTAATTTTAAAGGAAACTTATGGTTAACCAAGTTCAGTAACTTTCCCAATAAGTAAGATGAAGCTAATATGTAAACCCAACTTGTCAACACACGAACTAGTAAGCTTAACTGCAATACTATACACCTTCCCTTTCAAATATTCTTCTGAACAACTGATACATGTGCACCGGGGGAAAAAAAACCAACTCCAGAGCCATTAGAAAGCCCCTTGCAGGCTGGCACAAAACTATCAACAAATTTATGGTTGTTCAGTGACTGCCAAATCCAGCTGACAACATTACCTACTATGTAACCATATCATTCACAAAAACTATAATCAAGAAACACTGTCAAATGCTTTCCTTATATGAAGATATATCTCATTGAACACGATCTGTTAGGTTCCCTCAAAGTCTCAAATTCTATATCTACAGCAATCCCGATTTGTCAATGCAATCCTATTAAAAAGAATATATAGATTGGCTTAGTAAATGTTCAAAGTATAGCACATAAGAGTACATTTCTTTAAAAAAAAAAAAAGCAACATTCAGAGGAATTGTAATTAGATCTCATAATAACTTACATACATGTACATTACCCAAATGATCAGTATCTCTATGTAGCTGGTTTTGACTGGTATTTACAGATTCTGATTCTTAATGCAGTGAGTTGGAAGCTCATCAGGGCTTTGTGAAGTTTCTTTGTGCAATTCTGTTTTAGCCACTAGGGATAGAAAGGTCCTTAAAAGTAAAGAGTATAAACATCTATCTACTGAGCCTCAATCATTGCCCCGAATATTCAAATGTGCAAAAAGCAAAGCATTGCTAGACCAAGTGAACCGAAAAGGTTGACTTATGGTCATCTTTTTTTGTACAATATGATTAAATATTACACATTTTGATATTCCAGCTATAAAGTGGTAATAAAGAATATGAGCTCTGGATCAGACTACTTGGTTTGGAATCCTAACTCAGCTACTAGCTAACCGAAGGACCTCAGACACAAATTACTTAACATCTCTCCCTCAGTTTTCTTATATGTAAAATAAACACTGTTATTGGTCAGGTACCAGAAGAAGCTGGTGGCATATCAACTTGAGTTAATTTAGAGAGTTTAAAAATGGAACTATTTACAAAAGTATTATGCAGCGTATATGAACAACAGAGGCTTCCTTATCATCCATAGGCCTAAAAAGGTTAAGGGGAGAAACAGATACCTACAGAGGGATCTGTGGAAAGGGTTGTCTGATGAGATGAGAGGTTGGAGAATGCAGCCACTCTGAAGTGACCTTGTAGGGAGGGAGTTAGGAGAATAAATATGCCCCTTTCTCGCTTCTTTCGTCTTATCTTCTGCCAATGTTCTCGAAAAACCAAAACCAGGAAAAGCAGGTCTAGGGAGCCTGCTGATATAGTCTAAAGCCCAAAAGAGGATAGAAAAGGATGCAGAATTGGTCCAGAAGAAAAAACAAAACAAAACAAAACAAAACAAAACAAAACAAAAAAAAAACCAGCCAGGCCAAGTTGAGGTTGGGAATAAATGACAATACTTACTGACACACGGTAAATTTTAGCTATTTATTTTTTATTTACACTTAACATTGGTTCCACCCCTTTCCATGTTTCTTCACCAATATGTGAAGAAAAAAAAATGTGAGAAAATTGTTTGACCCTGGAAATTCTCAAAGATAATATTTTTATGTGATAATTATTTAAAAAACCCACTGAGATCCTTTATACTAACAAAGCCAGGAACCTATCATTTTTAGCTTCATTGGTAAGCCACTAAACAGCTGAACATTCAGAAAACTACAGGTGATTATTAGAAATATAAACTCTGACAATTTCTGGGAAAAACATGTGACAATAATACTAAATGAGTTGTATCTAATAAAACGTAAGATCCTTGCTTCTAAGGGACTTAGAATGGCAGACATAAATCCAATGATTATAATACAGAGCTATAAATACTTGAAATATATAGAAAGTTACATAGGAATATTATCTTGGGAGTCTAGTAATTAACACAGTTCTAGGTAAAAAAATACAGTTTATGAAATTGCCGTTCAAAATAATTATTTCTAACTATTGCCTATAATCAATAGGGAAAACTTCAAGAACTCAATGTTTCTTAACTCCTTCCTGGATCCATCCTAGAGAGAAAGAACTTATTCATTATGACCAGTTATATTAGAGGATACTTTTTGGGCATCTTTGACAGCAGTTGAGTCACTACAGATTAAAAGGTCATTCATATACCTTTTTATTTTCTCCCTCTATTTCACTAGCATGGCAAAAGTGAGGAAGAGAGCATTTCACACAGGAGAAGGCCTGGCCTTGTTGCTCCCTTGAGTTTCAGCATTCTCTTCTTTCTGATCTTGTGCCTTTCAAGAAAGTCAGTTGGTAGGAAGATTCAGGTTAAGGATGAGGGACAGAAAAGGACCCCATAGACTTTTTGTCAGGCACAATGCTACAGTTGTTTCCACAATTTCGCTTTAGGCTTTGAAAAAGAAGGTAAATTAACCTAACGCTACATCTCCTTTGCTGCTGCACTCCTTGTGAGTACAGCTCTTTGTAAGTCTTATGGGAAAATAGCATGGCTATGTTCAAAAACATATTCTTAGATCATTTAGTCCAGCAATACCTACTCATTAGAACCTGACTTCCACATTCATCAACAGTGAAAAATAGAATATATTCCTTTCATGTGACTGCATTCTAAAGTACAGTGCTGTCATATTTATATAAATAAGATATCCAACAAATACATATTTGAAAATGACCCCACTTCTCTCTCTCTCTCTCTCACACACACACACACACACAGTCCCTGGGCAAAGTAAAAAACACTTATCAATATATCATGTACTTTATTCCAAGAAAGAAGTGCAACTAGTTTAACAACAGAGGTTAGAAACCAATGTCTAATAATTTGTAGGCAAATTAACATTAATAATTTGTATTTTCTTACTCATAGATCATTTGGTATCTTAAACTGTGAGTGCAAACTGGGCAGAGAAAAAAAGGATGTCTCCTAAAGCAGGCAAGGCAACACCAAAAAATCTCCCACAGGAATTTAGGCATTTAATATACAAGTAGCCTTTTATATATAACCATAATCTTTAAGCCATCATGAAAATGGGAAGTCATGATTAGTATGAATTTACAAAAAAAGGCACAAAAATATAATTCCTTTCAGAGAGATTTTAATCAAAATTATTAAATACCATTTGGTCCTTTAAAATTCATTTGTAAAATGTAACTTATATAGAACATCCCTTGAAAATGCTAGGTAAATCAATCCACTATTAATTGCTAAGAATACTTAGAAGAATGGTTAAATGACAAATTATTTAAATTTTTTTAAACATTTATTCATTTCTGAGAGACAGAGAGAGACACAGCATGATTAGGGGAGGGGCAGAGAGAGAGAGAGTGGGAGACACAGAATCTGAAGCAGGCTCCAGGTCTGAGCTGTCAGCACAGAGCCACTCACGATGCGAGTTCATGACCTGAGCTGAAGTTGGACGCCCAACCGACTGAGCCACCCAGGCACCCCAAGATGATAAATTATTTAAAACTGTTTATTTTTTAGAGAGTGCACATGTGTCGGTGAGAGACAAAGAGAGAGTGAGAGAGAGAATCCTGAGTAGGCTCTGTGCTCACAGAGCCTGCTTTGGATGTGGGGCTCAATCTCACGAACCGTGAGAAATCAAGAGTCAGATGCTTAACTGACGGAACCACACAGCTGCCCTGATAAATTATTCTTTAAAAGGCAGTGTGTCAAAAATAAACTCAAGTGTTCTAGGTAAATAAAAACAGTGACAGAAAACTGAAATAAAAATTAATTGGGCATGGACTTCCTATCATGAAATTGTCATGTATGTCAGGTAAAACTCCTTCTTTAAATTATTATATGGCATTTATAAGAGAGAGTTGATGAATATCTTTGGACTACCACCAATAACAACAGTGAGATAATTTAAGCTGTTTGGTTTAATAAGCATGTTCCCTTTAAGACCTGTTACGTAACAAAAAAACAAAACAAAACAAAAAAACAACTGTTATGTAACAGAATAAAAAGGTAAACTTTGGTTTTAACCATAGTCAAAGTAGAATAAAAAACAATGAAGATATACATATATATATATATATATATATATATATACACACACACAGTGAGATTTCTTCATAGTTATCTTTGAAAAGTAGGGACACTTACAGCGGCCTTATCAAATTCAGCCTCAGAAGATGTTGGTGACAGAGGACTTATGGGACTTAAAGATGGAGAGCTCTCAACACTGGATACATATTCAGGATCAGGAACATATAAAACCTGCAAGAAAACATTCAAATGAAGATTCACTCAAACTGAAATATTAATAACAACTGAATTGTGTTCTATAGGCAAGTACCATTAACGACCTTCACCAATAAACAGAAAATTAAAATATTCAGATTTAAAGAATATTTATTACAATGATTCTAACAACACAAATAAAGATATTTATATTCTATTTAGACAAGTTTGATATAAATAGTGTCAAAGACAGGGTAGAGAAACGATAATTATCATATACTATGGGTGTTCCTCTTACAGGACAATTTGGTAACAGCTAACAAAATTTAAAATGCATGTATCATTTAACTCATCAATTTTACTTCTAGGACTTTACAGAAACTCCTGCATATATAAAAAAGAGCGAGATGTACAACAGTGTTCTCTACATCAATGTTTATAATAACAAAAGAGCTGAAACGGTGTAAAGTTACTGCATCTTGTTAATATGTCAACATAGTGCAACACTACCTACACATGAAAAAGTCTGAGGTGAAGCCATACTTAAATATTTTCTAAGAATCAAAGTTAAATTAAGACAAAAAGAAAAAAAGAGATAGAAAGGCTTCTGGAAGAGGATACAAACTGTAAATGTGGTTGCTTCTAGAAAAGGAAACTAGAAGTCGAAGATGGGATAACTTACCTTTAAAAATTTTTGAGTTTTTTATCATGTACATGCTATTGCTTTGAGTATTTTAGTAAGATAATTCACAATTATTTTCAATTTGTATTAAAAAAATTAATATGCATACAAATGACAATTTTCTCTTCTAGAGCCAATATGATTTGTTCAAAACATGCATAAAATTATTCCTAAAATTTCCATATTATTAACTATACTTCAATGGATAATTTCTGTCTTACTACTTAATGCTTCTAAGTACCAATCATTAAAAAAAAGATACCTGTCCAGTAACAACTGCTCGGGAGAATAACTTATTTAATTGAACAAGCTCGTTGGGCGTTGTATCAAATTTCAGGGCTATACTATTCAAAGAATCCCTTGATTCAACCTGTTTAAAAGAAAAAATAAATTATTTGAATCTGTTAAAACAGAAAGGCTACAACCTGATGTTTAATACCATTAATATGTCTGTGGACCAAACTCACATTTGATTAACAAGTGGTATTTTCCATCTTTAGATATAGGATAACTTGAGAAATTTTGTGTTTTGTTAGCAGATGGTCTCAACCTATTATGATACAGTGTGTATGCTTTATCACAGTATATCATAATTATATGTGGGCCTCTACTGCAAGTAATTTCAAAATACACAATATAATTTACAAAACACAAATGATTTTTATTTCACAAAGGCTTTAAAAATGTACTATTCCTTTAAATAGTTTCTAACACGTATGGAACCTAGAAACATACAAATTTTATTTTAGCCAAGAATGTTTGTATTAAACTGAAAATACTGTATCTATATGTTTATATTAAACTGAAAATATTATACCTTTATGTTTATATTCTGCCATTTAAATATGCAAATTAGATAATATTTGAACCAAAATTTAGCAATCTACTTCTAAATCATTAGTATATTTCAATGATTGTATTTACAGAAATCTTAAGTCATGGGATTTTGCCAATTATCCTGAAAGAAAAAGTCATTTGATCAGTCAGTATATGCCTTTGGAGTCCTCTATACATAAGGCATTATAAGAGCTCTATAGGATAAAATTAAGCGTAACTAAGTGGTATTAGTGCACAAGGGATTTACAATATAGTTGAAAAATAAGAAAGACAAAAAAGGTTTCAAGAAAGATGAAGAGCAATTTAAATGAAACAAATATAACAGAAGTTCCGAGTATAGATAGTGCAACACGTTTGCTACAAATTGTCCAAGGAAGACTTTATTAAAAAGATTTAAAAGCTAGATTTTGAAGAAGGAATAGGAATTTGAGAAGTAGAAGGAAAGAACATTCAAAGCGAAGAGAATAGGACTGACACGGTCAGGAGACAGAAAAGTACAAAACACTTTTATGTGATACTATTTCTTCCCCCTAAACCACCCAAAGAGTACACTATTGAGTTTAAGATTTTAGGAAGGTGAGTTACTAGAGTTAATTCTAAAAAAGGATGAGATTGAAAGGGCAATTAGAATTAGGCTGTAGAAAACTTTGAAAGTTAGGAAAAGTAGCTAGGTATATAATGTAAAAAAAAATAGCATGTATTTTTTTCTTTGATGGTTATATAAAACCAAATCTGTGACAAATACATTGGATAATAAACTAGTTCTGCTTCCTTCTGTGCAAACGTTCTCATCTACGTAATGAGATGACCTATCACTTAGCCTATTGAGATGATATAGGCAGGTCTCTGTAAACAAATTATATTTTGCAGTAACATCTGTAAGTTTACAAAGTACTTTCATATAATCACATTTTATCCATACAATGATCCTTTTAGATGGGATGATGAACGTAATAAAAATCATCAATAATTATAAAGCGAAGAAGCTACATGGCCTGAGTAGCAACAGGTCTAGGACTAATGAGATAAGAGAAGAAAAACCAATTTAACACTGCAGTAAATGAGGTTGAAAGTAATAAAAAATGTAAAGGACGAGATTAAGGTTTATAAGGTTTCCAACTAAGACTCACGAAAGCGCTCATGGATCGAATGAGGCTGCAATGGTGGTGGTGGTAGTAGCAGTAGTAGCAGGTCAGGGGAGCGAATGGTAATAAGCAATTGAGGTTGAATCCCAAAATTCCAACCTGGACGAATAACAAACTGAAGGGAAATGGAAACAAGAAAATGGAGCATTGGGCAAGGATGGAGAAATTGGTGAGAGGTTTCCTACAGTGCGTTAAGTATAAAGTGACAGTGGGAAATACATGCATGTAGAAAGGCAGGAATAGAAAAAATTTGGGTTCTCACTCCACACAGTTTTAAATTCCTTAAGATCTCCAGGTAATGGAATCTGTAAGTGGAAAAGTGAAAAGAAACATGGGACCACTTACATTTGGAATCAAGAAGAGCAGAAATAGCCAGTAAGAGATGGAAGATACAGTCAAAATAACAGCAATACCAGGGCAATGTGCAATTAGTTTCAAGCACAGAGAAAAAAAAAAGGGAGATATAATAAAAAAAAAAAAAAAGATGGGTGACCATCTTTCAGAATTATGAATGGCATACTCCTTAGACTGAAGACACACACTGAAGTAAAAATATGTCTGAATTTAGACTTATCACCGTGGCACTGCAGAACTGTAATGAAAAAAAAGGAAACTCCAAGAACAATCTTAAAACAAGACGACTGCCTAAAAATTAATAAAAAGGCAACAGAGGGACATAGGACACTGGATTACAATACGGAAAGTGTTGTGTGAGAAAAGAACTCTCAGCCTGATAATTAACAGACTGGTGAACTCCCAGGAATGAGGGTGCAGTGAAGACTTTGCAGACATTGTCTAATTATCCATTCCCAGATCCTCACTGAAAATAACTTAAAACGGAGGAAAATAAAATCAGAAGGAACAATGGGCAAAAAGCAACAAAGAAAAGGCCAGAGTTTGAGAATTAGAAAATTATTAGTGACCTTGGAAAAGGCTCTTTCATGATAAAGGTATACAAATATTAAGTTAACTAGGAATAAAATGATAATGTATAGCATTTTCACGGTCTACTTTGGATTCCTACTTAAAGTGATTTCACAATGAAAAACAGTATGTACGTGTGTATATGCAAATATATACACACATATACGTATGCATGATTTTAATTTTAAAGCTACGATGCAATGATTAATATATAATACATTTAGGTGGTTTAAAATGTATTTAAGCTATATCATAAATATTTCAGAACAAATTTTGAGAGTACATTATATTAAAAGTTTTATTTTAAGAGAAATATAGGGAGAAATATATTTTCCTAAATATAAAAATCATGTCATATATTTTATATAAAGATGCTATATGAAAATTTTATAAAACTATAACAAGAATAGAATATAAGATAATAAAATCTTAGTTTTAGAAATACATTTCTTTCTTCTAGGATATGACATAGGGAATAAACAAAGAACTTAAAAAACAAGGGGAAAAAGTCTAAACAAAGACCTGCAAAAGGATGTTTTATAACTTTTCTGGTTAGTACTTGATTATTTCCAAAAGGTCACGTATAATGTTAAGACAAAATATAATTTCAAGTTTCAATTAACCTCCCCCCACAAAATAATGGTTCTTAAGTTAAATTTAACTTTGCTACAGATAACACAAGTTTTATTGAATTACAAGAAAAGAATGGTAAACTCCTAAAATTAAAAACAAACTAAACTTTCACAATTCTTCACAATCACACAATTACATGTATAGATAACATCGTATGTCTCATGCCTATAATCTTATGCCTGAATAAACACTAACAAATACATCAAATTACATAAACCATTATTTTACTGTTTGAACTTATTTTCTCCATTTCTCAATCATGCAGAGAAGGTACAAGCACACTGAAGTTTATAATATGCTTTAAGAAGAGATGCTTTCGATGGTAAAAGTACTTCTACCCTAAATACCTGGTTCTCAACTTTTTAAAAATACTTAAAGTCTCAAATCATCAATTATGCAATATATAGAAATAAAGTGTAACTCCAAGTTTTTGATAATTTCTTCAATTTTAAGGATTCATGGAAAATATTAAGATTCGAACCAAAACTGGAAGGTTTCATGATGATGCAAATACAGAAATTGTTTAAAATTTCTACTTTCTTAATACAGTTAGAACATATTAGAAAAACACAAACAGTAACACAAAATTAAGGTCAGCTAAAATAATTGGCTTATAACATTATTAACATTAGCTAAATAAACAACATTTACACACAAGCCAATGAGCATTACACCACAGACTAAAGTTGATTTCTCACTTCAGTTTTCCTTGGTAACCAGAAATGTAAAAAGCTGACTGCAGGGAGATTTTGAAGGTCATTTTAAGAACACAGAAACAAGTTCCATTTCAAAGCTAAAGAAACTTAGCTATAAATCAGTGCAAATAATCATCATGTGAGAGGTTATTCTGGAAGATAAATATCAACTTATCTTTTAAGTATTCTATCTGCCCTTTTCATTATCATTAACACTGTTGGGAATATAATGAAGATCACATTTCTCAAAGAGTAAATATTTTCCTAAAGGCCTAATCTAATAAAAATTATTAGAACACAGGACCTTTGACTCCCTGTAAATTACCATCTACACTAAATTAAATTTGCTGGAATAACTGTCTTTTATCACACTTAATAAAATTTCTCTTTAAGGGAAAAAAAAACCCTAAAATACAATTAAGATCTTAAACAGTATTATTAATAAAAGTTATTAAAACATGACTTTTGAAATAAGGCAATTTAACAACTTTTATCTTATTTATTACAGTATAAACAAAGAATGTCTTAGGTAACACTCTTACAAAGACAAATCAGCTTTTTTAAAAAAGTAACTTACAGTATACTCAATAGTCCCTTTAGGTTTCTGAAAAGACATTCGTCTCCCATCTTTCTTGTCTAAGGTCTTCTTTTGGCCAGTGTCTGAAAAAAAAAATGAGGTAAAATTCCTATTAAATTCATTTTCCAGGGGCGCCTGGGTGGCTCAGTCAGTTGAGCGTCCAACTTCAGCTCAGGTCATGATCTCGCAGTCCATGAGTTTGAGCCCTGCACTGGGCTCTGTGCTGACAGCTCAGAGCCTGGAACCTGCTTCATTCAGATTCTGTGTCTCCTTCTCTCTCTGTACCTCCCCTGCTCACACTCTTGTCTCTCTCTCTCTCTCAAAAATAAATAAACATAAAAAATAAATAAATAAATAAATTCATTTTCCTTTCAGAATAATGTCAAGGACTGCTAACTAGAGCTCAGTGGGCAGTTATCTATTAGACTAACTACTAATACAGCTTGCTCCCTGGGATTCTCTGCTCTAAAGTGCGACCAACTGTCAAAAAAGAAAATGTATTCCTCCTTGCTTGCTTTAGGAGCCGACCAGTATGAGACACTATAATAACTGGAAGTCAATTCAAAACATAAGCAACTGTTAGCAGAAAGGATTATCAAATTTTATTGAAAACTAAATTATGGATTTCTTTCAACCAATCTAACTTAATTACAATAAACTATATTTGAGGATATATTATTATTATTACCAAACCAAGTCTGAAAAATGTAACATTAATCCTCACAGGAGAAAACAGCTCTACTTTTACAACCATAGTTAAAGATGGAGTCTTTTCTATTGAATTAAATTACTAAATTCCTTGTCTACAGACTATAAATTAAGATACCCTTTCATATATAAACACACTTTGTGCATTTCATTTCGATAAAGTATTTTTCACTTGCTTATCAAGACACTTCACTTGAACATGTCATTATTACCAAGATTACGGTATCTGTTTCAGTTTAAATTTTGCATTAGTGCTAACCTTCTCATCTATAGTTCATGTAACAACCATTACATTGAAATGATAAAATACCACTGTTACCGAAGTAATTTAAAATGATTTAAAATCAATCTCTAAAGAACAAAAAACTCAAAACTGAAAAAGATAGTGAATGGCAAAATGCTATAATATTCACCATCAACATTCTACAAGATTAAAATGATAGTTTTCAAAGAAAATTAGTTCTACCCAAACCCAAACAATCTAGAAAGTGTCTATTTGTTTTCCCTCTATCCAATCTTAGTTGAATTCTGACCATACTAGAGTTTGTTTATAGGTACCTAAGTAGCTCAGTTGGGCAAATGGTTCTAATAAAGCATTAATAATAAAAACGGTAAGTCTGAATCCCAAAAAAGTGCAGTTTCACAATGCCTGAAAAAGCTCTCCTAAAACCTTTCTGATCACCTAGGCTAACCCAAGTGTCTTTTATTAATCCCACAGCATATGTATGTCTCCTCCATAGCACCTGGCACAGTTTTAAGTTTCAATCTCTTTTTAATCCCTTCTACTAAATGGTAACCTACAAAATACTGAGCTTTTGTTCCACAATGCCTCTTCAGTGCCTAACAAAGGGCCTTACACGGCAAACCTCCAGTGTGAATGAACTACAACTTAAACTGTACCTTGAACTACCCCAATTCTCATAAAGTCATTAATTTCCCATAAAGAAAAACAGACAAAGAGTTATGGCTCATATATTACACCCCTAGGAGGGAATGGATTTTATATATACATACATATATATATATATATATATATATGCATATTATACATACATACAGTTTGTGAGTTCAAGCCCTGCGTCTGGCTCTGTGCTGACCGCTCAGAACCTGGAGCCTGCTTCAGATTCTGTGTCTCCCTCTCTCTCTCTGCCCCTCCCCTGCTTGTGCTCTATCTCTGTCTCTCAAAAATAAACATTAAAAAAAATTTTTTTTAAATAAACATACAAAATTATTTTCAATCTAACTCATAACTAGAGAAATGTAAATTTAACCTACACTGAGATACCATTTCTCACCTATCAGACTGGTTAAAATTCAGAAGCCTGACCACACATTGTAGAAAAAGCAGCATTCTTGTATATTTATGGCAGGAATGTAAAATGAGAGGCTTCTGGGTGGCTCAATTGGTTAAGCGTCTGACTCTTAGGTCTTGGCTCAGGTCATGGTCTTGTTGTCATGAGATGGAGCCCCACATGGGGCTCTGTGCTGATAGTGTGAAGCCTGCTTGGGATTCTCTTCCTCTCTCTGCCCCTGCTCTGCTCGTGCTCACTTTCCCTCTCAAAATAAATAAAGCATCCAATTAAAAAAAAATGAGTGCAAAATAATATAATGCTTATGAAAAAGTGTATTATTTTTGCTTATCCTATTTTTCTCTGCTGAATAACATATTTAAATTTCATTTTTCTTATAATAAAATATTAATCTATCTTAAATGTAAAACTATTTTAAAAGTTTTAAATAGTAATTTCTGCTCTTTAATAAACAGTAGAGGGAGCCAAAAACATTATCTTCATTTTGCCATTTAAACTTCTTAAGCAATGCAAAGTACAATTACAGATTACTTTTAACAAATAATATATATCTATCCTTAATCGATTTTAGGAATAACCATTCATCTACATTTACTTCGCTTAATAGAAGTTTTTCAGTTTGTGTTTCATAATATCCCAAGAGTTCATTAAACGTTTAATCACAATGAAGTTTACGATTGCTCTCATTTTCAAGAGTTCACCATGGAGAGCAGTTTAGAACAAGAAAACCAATGTACCAGCTTTCTATAAACTTTAAAACAAATTGAAAGTATCCACTTTAATAATTTAAATTACATATTTTTAATAATTTTTATTACAAACAGTTCTAAATTTTAATGACCAATATTAAAACATTTACTCATAAATATAAGTACCAGAGCACAACGAAACAAACTGATCATTCTCTTCTAACAATACAAAAACACAGTCACATAAGAACAACTGAGACTTGTAAATGACCATAGTTGTTACCTAGCCCAATCTCTTGTCAGGTAACTTCATAATATACTTTTTAAAGACAGTTGCCAGCATAAAAGAATCCAGAGAGGGAGTATGGAAAGAAGAGGTCCTAGTCTTCTTCCTCACAGAAGTTATTACACTTTAGAAATACATACATAGGGGCACCTGGGTAGCTCAGTCAGTTAAGCATCTGACTTCAGCTCAGGTCATGATCTCACGGTTTGTGAGTTCGAACCCCACATCAGGCTCTATCCTGACAGCTCAGAGCCTGGAGCCTGCTTCGGTATTCTGTTTCCCTCTCTCTCTGCCAGCACCACCCCCCCAATCCCCACTTGCACATGGTCTCTCTCTCTCTCTCTCAAAAATAAACATTAAAAAAATTTAAAAATAATATATACATATTTGTGATTTAACAATCAAAATAATAATTAACATTTATCAAGTGCTTAGTATATGCCAGCCATTGTTCTAAGTACTTCATATTTATTACCTTATCTGATTCCTCAACCCTATAAAGTAGGTATCATTTTACAACGAAGAAACTGAGGCACATTATTGGTTATTGCAATTGGAAAAATGTTACTGGCATCTAGTGGGTACAGGCCATATACCCTGCTAAACATTGTGTGCTAAACAATGTATACCCCATTCCCCCTACAACAAAGAATTATCTTCCCAGAATGTCAGCACTATTAAGGTTGAAAAATCTTTCTATATACCCAGCACCTTATATGATGCCTGGCATACAGTAGGTGTTCAATAAAATCCTGATATGTAAATGAATATATAAAACTTTCCCCAAGATAAAATTGTCTTGATAGAGTAAAAAAAGCAAGGGACTTAGATTTTACTCCATCATTACCAGAAGCAGACACATATATGTAATCTAGAATAAACACTCTTCTAAGCTAAATCCTACAAACTTCAATATTTTAATAGTTTGATCCAAAATATTTTATAACTTCTAATTTCTTTTGCTATTTAGAGAATGTGGTTTATTTTGCCAACCTATGACACTTTTCAGTTCTAGAATGTCCATTTTTCTTTTTTATAGTTTGTATCTTTCTACAAAATCCTCAACTAGCTCAAAATTCTCAACACAGCTGTTTTTTCAACACAGCTATTTTAAATCATAACTACAATTTCCAGAGTTCCTGTGAGTCTGTTTTTATTCACTGTTGTTTCTGAGATCTTGTCACGTGCCTAATTACATTTTGTGTGCTGCATACAGTTTGCAAAATTGCCTATTGACAGAATTTGACACGCAAAAAGCTGTATTTCTCTAGAAAATATTGTTTGCTTCTGTCAAACTGAGGATACTGGCAATGCCAGATCGTGTTACTAAAGATGTATGTGTGATGATCTGAAGCTATGCCAATATCCTATAAGAATCTACTAACTTTAGTTTTTCTATACCTAAGGTACAATGTTTTAGGGTCCTAAGCAAGAGTTCACCACCATCCTTGTAGTCGGTTTTGTATTTTATCCTGTTCCCTTATACCCTATGTTGTTAAACGCACCTTTTAATCTCCCTGTGCTATTTCTGGAATCAACACATTCCCCAGGGAAAAAGCAATCCCAAATTGGCCTCTGTCCTCACTCAGGTCCTAATCTAGTCAATATCAGTTTGCTTTCTGATACCCTCAATAAAATTTATTTTGTTTTGGCTCTGCTTTTCAAACTGTTCTCAACAGGATAGTGTGAATTACCCAGCTTACTATTACCAGATTCAGAAGTCCCAAAAGATTTAAAAAAAAAAAAAATTTTTTTTTTTTAACGTTTATTTATCCTTGAGACAGAGAGAGACAGAGCATGAACGGGGGTGGGGCAGAGAGAGAGGGAGACACAGAATCGGAAGCAGGCTCCAGGCTCTGAGCCATCAGTCCAGAGCCCGACGCGGGGCTCAAACTCACGGACCATGAGATCGTGACCTGAGCCGAAGTCGGAGACTCAACCGACTGAGCCACCCAGGCGCCCCCCCAAAAGATTTTTAAGCAGAGAACTGACAAAGCAGTACTAGAACTTTAAATTAAAGATCATTTTGGTAATAATAGGAAAGGCAAACTGGAGGAATAAAACACCTGAAAACCAACAATGAAAATAGCATGAGATCCAGTTTTAAAGTACTAAAATATTCCCATTATAACAGAATACTATAATTTTGATAGTAGCTACTCATAAAATATGTGATAAAATCAAAAATATTGAGCTGGGATTCAGTATTTTCAAACACAATAATACAGATATTCTAAACTACAAGAGATTTGCTGATTACAGCTTTACTAATGATTCCCTCTACAGTGAGGTAATACAGGAAAAAAGAAAAAAAGCCTGTATTTTCAACATTTTACTTCTGATGACTCCTTACCCATAATCAAAACAAAAACAAATTTTAAAAATTCCTCAATTTTTCTTCAATTTTGTGAACATCCTCTTCCAGTTTTCACCCTATCTTTCTGCTTTTCATTGTTGAATTCTTGAAAATAAAAATCTACTTTCACTGTCTTTACTCCATCACCACCTACTGATTCCCTAATGCATGACAATGGCTTCTGTCTTCCCAGTTCACTAAACCTGCCTTGGCAAAGGCGAACTTCATGGCAAATTTGATAGGCTTGTTCAATTTTATTTGATCTTTTGTTAAGCATTCACAAAATAACTCCTTCTCAATGTTCATCTTTCCCTTTATTTAGTCGTATCTCAAATTCTTATTGGTCTCCTACCTATTAGTTGTTCCCCTTTACTGCTCCCTTTCTCCATCTAGCCAAGGATTTTTTCAGTGGTCAGCTTCTAAGTGAAAAGCTCCAATATATAAGAGCTATATACACACAGCCTCGCTATTTAAAGTTGTTTCAAGGACCAAAAGCATTGGCATCACCTGGGAGCTTATGGTGACTATGGAATCTCAGGTGTCACTCCAGAACTACTGATTCACAATTGATCTGAATGCACAATAAATCTGAGAAGCACTGCTAATAGAGTTTTTGAGGATCCAACTGGCAGACTGAATAACCGACAGAAAAAACAGGCTTCCCTACTGGTGACAGTAAGACTAGCAATTTTCAAATCTCTGTCAAACTAACAGAATTGCTTTCTAAAGTAGTAATTGTGAAGGGTGCCTGGGTGGCTCAGTCCTTTGAGCAACTGATCCTTCATTTCTGCTCAGGTCATGATCTTGTGGTTCATGGGTTGGAGCCCCCCCCCCCCCATCAGGTGTGGAGCCTGATTCTCTCTCTCCCCCTCTTGGGATTCTCTCTCTCCCCCTCTTTCTGCCCTTCCCATGCACACTCGGTCTCTCTCAAAATAAATGGATTTTTTTTTTAAGTAGTCCTTGTGATAGACTGCATTGTTGCTAAGCATCCCATATTCCTCCCTGGGAAGGAATATAAAATCAGTATCCCACTGATGTCTGACATGGCCATGTGACTTGCTTTGCTCACTGAAACATGAACAGAAGTAATGGCTATTCCAGGTAAAGTGTTAAAGTGTTAAGACCCACATTATACATCTTAATTCTCTATTTCCTTTATGTCAAGACCAGGGCTGTTCCATATAGTGGCTGCTCTACCAACATGGATCCTAGAGGAAAGATGTAATTCCCAAGAGTATTACACAACACATAAGCATACACAAATCTGATTATTCCCTTTCTGCTCCTGATTAAATTATAGTGCTTGGAAAATAAGAATTCATTCATAAAAAGCAAATCACCTAGTAGGGGGAAAAACATTCTAGCTTAAGACTTCTTTATGGAAACACTATTCATTGCCAGAAAACTTAAGTTATGCCAACTATATCAAAATAAAAACTTTAAGAATGAGGAGAGCACAATAAAAGGACTAGTGGAGAGTACTGAACAATGTTTTAAAAATGTAACTGAAGGGGCGCCTGGGTGGCGCAGTCGGTTAAGCGTCCGACTTCAGCCAGGTCACGATCTTGCGGTCCGTGAGTTCGAGCCCCGCGTCAGGCTCTGGGCTGATGGCTCGGAGCCTGGAGCCTGTTTCCGATTCTGTGTCTCCCTCTCTCTCTGCCCCTCCCCCGTTCATGCTCTGTCTCTCTCTGTCCCAAAAGTAAATAAAAAACGTTGGAAAAAAAAAATTAAAAAAAAAAATGTAACTGAAAAACTCATTGTGAATGTTATAAGTATGGAAAATGTAAAAATAATATAATGAGTAAATATTAGGAGGTGAGGAAAAATATGGGAGATGAAACTGCTAATATCATCTCAAAGGATTAAGTATATTCCAACTAGGGGTGTCTGGGTGGGTCAGTGGGTTAAGAGTCTAACTCTCGACTTCGGCTCAGGTTCATGGGTTCCATCAGGTTCTGTGCTGATTGCATGGAGCCTACCTGGGATATTTTCTCTCTCTCTCTCTCTCTCTCTCCCTGCCTTCTCCTGCTCGCACTGTCTCTCAAGACAAACTTTTTTTTTTTTTTATAAGTAGATCCTGCCTAAAACTGAATTTAGAATAATACCAATGTCTTATTAACAATTTGTAAAAATACGCTTAACTTTAGACACACCTTTTAGGAAATACTTTCTTAGGACAAACCAATGATGCCTTTCAGTTACTCCTTCCTTCTAACCATCATTCTGTATGTACATATACACAGAATAGATCTTGACAGTAATGCCTACCCTGATATCAGTTATGTCTCTGGATGGCTAGATAGGAAGTGGCTTTTAAACTTTAACCTTTACAGTATATGACTACTTCATAGTTAGTATACATGATTTTACTAAAAAAGGAATGTGTTATGAAAGACTGGAAGCAAATATACTAAGATCTATCTTCAGCATTTCTCTTTCAAGCATATGAGTGTGTCTTCTTTTCAGGAACTTTTCATTGTCACCTCAAATTTCCGAAGGTCTCAATCTCATCCAGATGTTGGCATACAATTTAAACATGAATCTCTTTTCTGAAACTGAATTATAAAACAGGTACATGTCCAAAGTGCTTGTGAAGAAAACAGACAAAAACGAAAACAAAAAACTCATCAAGGCTCAGTAATTTGATTGAGAAACAGGATTGAGGAAAATGGTTTTTAATCCTATCTACACATTAGAATCACCTGGGAAACTTAAAACTAGTTCAAGTCCCAACCTTACAAATTTTGATTTATGATCTAGTCTTTGATTATTGTCCAATCATAGAGATCTCATGCTAAAAGTGGAGCCTTACCATCAGAATTTTTAAAAATCTACTAAGGGCATTCTAATGTGTAATCAGGATTGAGTCCCATTGCTCTAAGAAGAGTGCTTCCCAGTGAATCTTTCTGCAATGATAGAAATAGTTTATATCTGCATTACCCAGTCTGGTAGCCACCAGCCTTGAGGCTTTGAAGTGCTGAAAATGTGGGAAGTGGGGCTGAACACTAAATTTTTAATTTCACTTAATTTAAACTACAACAGCCCCATGTGCCTGACTGCTACCATAATGGGCAATGCAGATATAGAATCTAGAATCCAAATTCCTCAATTCAGTTCCCCACTAGTCACATTTCAAGTTCTCAATAGCTACATTTGCCTAGTGGCTACCATAACAGATAACACAAATACCAAGTATTTCCATCGCTACAGAAAGTTCTATTGAGCAGCACTGCTCTAGAAAATCTAAAATCTAGAGTCTTCACTATGTAAAAATCTGTAGTTTATAATCTAGCACTTACCCCTGAGTTAAGATATACTATCTGGTAACTGCATATTTGGTTTAACTGCATTGGCCCTGTCAGAACTGCTTTTATTACTTGCATTTTGTTGTTATACCACTGAATCACACTAAAGGATGGTGTTAAAAAGTAGCTTTTTGAAATCAGAAGCTCTATTTACTGTAAAGATGGTAAGGACACTTTTTGATATATTAGAGTTCCATGAGAATTCTTTGTCATTCTATCAGGAATAGTGATATTCCTGCAAGGAATGGAATTTTCAGCAATGATGGAAATGTTCTATACTTATGTTATCCATTTTAGTAGCCACTAACAAATGTGACTATTGAGCACTCAAATGTGACTAGTAAGGAACTGCACTCAGGAAGATTCTAGATTCTGTTATTGCATTATCCAATATGATAGCAGTTAGGCACATGTGGCTATTTTAAATTAAGTGAAATTAGAAATTTAGTTTGTGTTTCTCCTTCCTATCTTAGCAACAGTTTTATCTTTATCTTAGGGACACTAATTTATGTCTGATCACATTTCCCTTTTTTCACTGAATGTTAGAAAAAGGCAAATTTTTGGCCTTTCTCTAACACATGAATTCAACCTTAAAACATGCCCCTTTCTGGTACAATAAAATTTATCAAGAGTCTCTTAATGTAAGTTTGTTGGTGACCATGAAGAGAGTCTTTATAAGCAAAAAAAAACTACTTAATTAATAACACAGTACTTTACTTTTTAATTCATGTTTGATTTACTGAAGTACAAATATAAAAATCTAGTTTTCCTTTAAGTCTTCGTCTATAAAATGCATTTTATTTGAGAATCTAGTAACTTTTAACACACTTTCCAGGTGCTTTTGATAGCTGATCAACTCCAAGAGAAAACAAACTCAATAATCCTATTATAAACTTGGGTAATTAAATATTCTCACATCCATAAACTGCATGTATAAATTTACTATATTCCATTTTAAACACTTTAATTGCCTCTAACAAGTAAACCTTCTAAGAGCTGTAGGTAAATACATTAGAATAAAGTTCTAAATATAATTCACATTAAGCTCTAAATATTCTCATGGTTTCTAAATTTAGCCAAATACTTGCGCCTCTCAATTTATAAAACAATTACACAAATACTCACTTTAAATAGTATTTACAAAACTAATTTATATTCACTTTAATAAGGCCTAATTCTCTGAAACACAATATTTTGAAGACCAAGTACAATGATTATTCCTAAACTTAATAAAAAATACTAAAACTAAACATTTAATAAATTTTATCATTCCTATATTTACTTCTAACCTTATCACGGATAGAAGATCCCTTAAGGAAAATAGCAATTCTGTAAGTGTGGTCCTCAGAACAGCAGCACCAGCATTACTTGGTAAAGTGTTAGAAATGCGAATTATGGGGCCCAACCCACAAACACTACTACTACATCAGATGTTCTGGGGAAGGGGCCCCTCATTTTTGTTTTACCAAGATTTTCAGGTGATTCTGACACACACTAAAGTCTGAGAATCATTGCTTTACTATAGCCTCAAATATTCAGAGGCAGTTTTGTCCTGAAACAGGTAATACAAGACTTCCAGTGATCCTGTGAAATGAGCAGCAATTCTAAAATAGGGAAATCTACCTCATACTTAAGAAGGAAACAATATTATGAGCTCAAACTTCCCATCAGTTACCATCAGAGCAGGTTGAGATTGTGTATCAAGGTGAGGTTCTTCTCTCTCCCACAGTTCCCACCTTAAGAAATGAGACTAAGTACAGACATCTAGGGTCACCCTCTTCCACTGACCAACACTGTGAGTTTTATTTTGTTTTTTAAATAGTCACTGCAACAAGTGGCCCTACAAATCTTTTACAGGCACTTGGTCTTTTACGGGTTCAAGATAAACTATTATCTAACTCTTATAGATAATCTGCATCTGCAATTTCCAACCTAAAATATATCTGTTTTCTAACATCTTCATTGGATTTTGCTTTTTCAACTCATTTAAATATCTATCGTAAAGAAGCTTCAATGATAATCCATCCTAGCCTTTAACTAATTTAACTTGTCTTAATTTAACATCATGCATGATAGAGCTCTATGTTCTTCTCACATTTTTTTTCCCCCGAGAGAGCTATAACTCTTAGAAATATACTCAAAGATAACATTCAAATGGATTCTAGAGTCTCCATCCCTTACTTCTCTGTCTGGCTACGTTTTTCATCAGGAAAATAGGATAGCAGTACCTACCTAGCTTGCAGACTTGTTATTGTTAGGATTAAATAAAATATTCGTTAGTGACCGCCCCAATGTTCTTGGCAGTTTTATGCTTGTTGCTGTTTCCTCCTAAAATATAAGCGTTTTAACTGCTAAAAAATGAAAATAAAATTTAAACAGGACTGAGATGTATTTAAAGTATACTGTCACCAAATGGGAAAAGTTGACATAGCAGGGTAGTTTGTGGTAATAACTGTATCACAATAAACTGAGACTTAAACTTGATAAATCTTATTTACACTTATTTATAACCATATGATCTAGTAAAGTGAATACTTTCAAAGGGTGCATAGTATAGGCTTATGGTCATGCTCCGAAACAAGAGCAATACTCCAGGTCCAAAAATTTTTCTTGAATCAAGTCATAATTGACTCTTCAGGTAAAAACAAGAATTGCAACATGTTTCTTTCTAACTGTTATTAACTATAGCAGTGGTGTGATAAGCTCCTTAATGTGTCTAAACCAGATTATGGTTTTCTTGGAGGCAACTATATAATGTTGGGAGTCAGAAAACACTAAAAGCTAGTAAGAGCAAAGGCAGCCACCTAGGAAAGGAGTAAAGGCATCAGTAACACTAACAGTCCAGTAAGTGGTTTGTTTACAGAAAACAGTAAAATCAAGAACTTTCAACCAAAATTTTATCTAGTTCATCCTTAATATGTCAACAGGAAAGCTATTTTACCAACATAGCTGATTTTATGAAATGAACACGAAATGGGGCAAGATCACTAACAACAAACGGGGTCCCGAAGTACATCCAATCTACAAGGGGTCTATACAAGAAATACTGCTATAGTACATAGGAGACTTTAAAGAACTGAACGAAGGGTGAGAGACAAAAGGAACCTTAGGCAGCTGTTATAAAAATCTGAAATAAAGGCAATCACAAACAGTAAGGGCAAAAGAAATCCTTTAGACTGACACTCATTCTGACACACACACACACACACACAAACCCACAGAAAATAAAACAACACCCTATATCTGAACTTCATTGGGAGTAGGCAGCTGCAAAAAAAGAGAGTTCTCATTTTAAGCAAGGCTAAGCAGAAACTAATAAATCACAACCTATTTTTTTTTTTTTTTACCTGTATATACATGTGTTGCCTCTCAAAAGGAGTCAATCTAGGGAACTAAACTTACTCTATAAATGATGTTCAAATTATTCCTGGGGCACTTATTTCTTGAACCGCCTTCAGAGCCCCGTAGGCATAAATTCATAGATCCACAATGTTTTTATACCCAAATGCTATTTTCTAGCTTTACCACCAGTCATTTTCACTAGTTGTGTTCTAAATGAAAAAGAGCTCTGAAATTGAGAACCTTGAGAATCATCTCATCAGCTTCATTTACAAACAAGAAAATATAGGCCCAAAGAGATTCAGTAAAATTTACAAATTCTTTCAGCAAGTTAATGACAGGCATACCTGCCCACCTGACTGTGGTCATAACTGGGACATCACAAGGCCTCTCCAACTTGTGTCAGAGATCTGGGGGCACCATAAATATTAAACAATGTGCCATGAGTTGATAAGGCAGCTTCAATACAAGAGGAATTTTGAAATTGCAGCTCTGAAGGAGAGTGTCAGCTATAGCAGTCTGCTCAATAAATGTTTTCCAATGAATGAATCGGATATATATGTTTAGGCTCATTAAAAATAACTATCCTATTCCTTCCTGCTTAAGTTCCACCACATAGTGCTGAATTCTCCATCCATCTAGAGGTTGGTCACATATCAACTGTTTTCAACTAGGCAACTAAAGGCTCATTTTCAAACATTTTAAAATTTCAGTCCTCATCCTTGGTCCCACCTTTAGAATTCTGCATCTGGTTAACACTCTTCAAAGCACAAATAAAGTAGCCCCTTCTGCGTTTTCTAATTCCATAAACAGGAATTCTAAAGCTAGGTTATGTAAAGTGAGAAAAAAAAAAAATTTAAAGGGGCCATGCTAAAATTAAAATTTTAATATTCAAGTTTCTTCCAAGCTTCTCTTACACACCTATGCCCACAGATCTATAGATGTGTCCACCTTTTCACTGCTTTAAAACGAACAGCAGAATGTGGAGTGTGGACAGATTTTATACTGAATTCCTCTGTCCACTCTAAACTCTCGAGTGTTCCTAAATTTACTCTCCTAACAGCAAAGTGCCTATTAAAACAACTAACAAAAACAAAATACAAATAACTAGGAGAGGCCTGCCACTTATTTATTAACTTAGAGGAGGCCAATGACACTGGGGCAAGTTAACCATACGCAATACCTCTGCAGGGAGCGCTTTTTAAAATTCCATAAGGCATCAATATTGTGCCTCCGTGACCTTTTTTTTTTTTTTTTGAAAGAACGGCACGAAGCCATTGTGACGAAAGAAAACTAACCTAAGAGCGGGTACAAGTGGTCACTGGGAAGAAAAAGTTTCTAAGTTCTGCCATCTCAAGACAACAAGCACGCAGCCTTTCAAAGTACAGGACACAAAAATCAACTTAGGTTCCGGTGTCAATTGCGCGTTTTCTCTTCCAAAGCTATTAGAAGTGCTGAAGTGAATCCTAACAGTTGACAAATATCAAATAAAAACACTGACTCAAACCAAAACCAAGCCAGGCACGGCGTTCTTAGCCATCTCAAAGACGAAAAACACCGGCAGGGTAATTGGTGCCGTAGTCCCCTCCCAGCGGGAGGGCAAGAGGGATGGCTCGTACCCTCGAAACGCTTGGCGGGGTAAGCACAGCCGAGTCAGGTGAAGAAAGCAGGAAGAGCAGAGCAGGAAAGGCTACGACGCACACAGCAAGTCTTCCGTCCCCGGAGCGGGGCGAGTCCTTCCCTGCTCGCCCCCTCCCTGCCTCCCGCCCGGGCACACCTGCCAACGCCCGGCCGCGCGACCCCCGCCCGCTCAGTTCGCGTCCGGCGCCAGCCGGGGCCGCGCACGCCCACCCCGAGCCCTGACCGCCGCCCCCACCCTCAGCCCCCAGCCCGGGTCGGCCGCGCGGGAGGCGAAGGAAGGCTGGGCTCACCGGGTCCCTCCGGGCTGGACGGCGCCGGGGGCCGGTGGGGCGGGGACCCGCACCCGGGGTCCCCCTGGGCGGGCTCCCTCAGGTAATCCTCGAAGCGCACCTGCCGGGCTTCGCCGCCACCGCCGAAGCCCCACAGGCGGTTGGCCGTGCCCCGCAGAAGGCGCCCGCTCTTCCCCGTGAAAGTAGTCAGGTAGTCCATGCCGCCGCGGGGCAGGGGCCGAGGAGGCCGGCGGTTTCTGCGGCGGCGGCAGCCACTGGGTGCGCGCCTGCCCGCCCCTGCGACCCGACCCGGGGGCGGTGGCTCCGCGAGCCTCACAGGAGGCGGGGAGGGGGAGGGGGCTGCCCCAGCTTGGCCTGGGGGCGGACCATCAGGAAACTACGCATCGGGGGGAGCAGAAGCTCACAAAAGTTTTGAAAAGTTTTTCTTGTGGCTTCCAAACGCCAAGTCAGGTAGATCTTAACTTGTGAAGTAAGTGCATTCTCACGGGAACAGACGCAGGGACGAAAAGCCCGTAGCTTTTAAGCAAGCCAGACCGGTTCTATCTGCTCCTCCACCCCCCCGCCGTTCGGCCCCCAATGGAGTAGGCCTGCCCCGCCCTGCCCCGCCCCGCCCCGTCCCGTCCGGACTCGACCGGACTTTCAGGACGGCTATGGAAAGGGGAGGAGGGTGAGCCTTAGGGCCCTAAGGCTGAGCTGGGGATAGAAACGGTCAAAACGGCCCAGGGGAGTCTTTGCTGAAGTTGCACAGAGTTTGGGAACGTAGGAGGGCCATGTCAAAAAGTTTGCGTGGGGGGGGGGGGGGGGTGTAAAGAGGAGGGAAACAATTCACTTGAAACTTTTGCAGCTTGTAATTGGTGGGGGGACGGGGTGGGGGTAGACAGGAAGGAGGGAAGGTTAATTTTAACATAAAATTTCAGTCAGAGTTAAAATAAAACCAACCTAGAGAAAATGCTTCTTAGGAAGCATTATGAGACCATATTCGTAGAATAAGGCATTAATAGTCACGTGTTAAGTTCGTTGTAGCATTTTGAACTGATGCTAGTTTGACATTCCATGAATCTGGTCCTTTGAAGCAAGGTAATTAAGGGCTTCAGTGTGCAACCTTATCCTCCTTTAGGCAAAGAAGGAGCAATGACTTTTGACACATTTACTACTCGATTTTGTTTCCTGTGGGATCTGGTTATTCTCTTCCGTTCACATCTGTTTATATCACTTCTAGTTTTTCTCACGCATTAAATAAATAAACCCTCTTTTTTGGAATTACCAAGTTATTCATATCTGTGAAGAAACGTTTTGAATTACTTAGGGGTTGAAGAGTTGATCATAGCAAATAAGAGTCCAGAAAATCTTTAAGGAATTTAAGCTTTTTGCCAAACCATAAAGATGATCCTCTCCTCCCTTTTTCTAATTGATCTTTTTCCCACCATCACCATTTTCAGATTAAATTCTTACAGGAAAAACTTCACCATTCTAACAACAGTATCACCTTTATACCTGGTTAAAAATACAGAATGTTTGGGCTGTACCCCCCAGAGGGTAATTCAGTGTTTGTGAGAAAGGACCCAGGAATCTGCATATCCAGCAATCATTCACGTGTTCAAAGGTGCTGCTTGGGAAAGCACTGCCTTCTGGACCTCCTATGGGACCCATGTGGTGGAATGGTTAAGTGGCTCCTAGTTTTTCCGAGATTTCCATTTGATAAGGAAGCATTACCACCCTTAGCACCATTTGTAAAATCTCACAGAGGCTCAGTAAGCTTAAAAATTGCATTGGAATGACCTAAGTCAGAACCTAATTCTGATGAACTAAACTGAAATTCTTCTTCTAAGATATGTTTTACATCTTGAGATTTATTATTTAGTTGGTGATAATCATATCCAAAATAGTGTTTGAGTATTTTACACTTGATTAAATCTGCACTTCTACATCCAACCTTAGCAGGAACCTGTACTCTACTAGATCAAATACAGGTGTACAGGCAGTTAACCCATGAATTTTTTCTGCTTCTGTTTCATGGAAACCTAGAACTGCAGGAGAAAAAAATGTATAGCCTTGATGGGCTTTACAAATTTTAATTTAAACACAACTAAGCCCTAATGTCTCCAAAATCCTCTTATGCATATAGTCTATCAGCTTTTTTATTCTTCACATTTGTTGTCTGAACCATCACTATTCCCCTGAAGTTACTAAATTCATCATTACAAAATGTTACTGTGCCTTCTGTATGTAAAATCATAGGCCACCCAATATGAATACTCTCACTTTTCTTCCTTTTTTCTCTTCCATCTACAACAAGCTCATCTCCATTATTTTGCTTCAGAAGGAAGGAAGTCATTACTCCTGTACATGCTGTTCCTTCTCCAAATTAACTCTTGATCTTAGTCTGGTTTATGTTGTCTATGACTTGCCAGCCTTATTACTTCTCTCTTGTATTATTTTCTCTCTCCACTCTGGTTTCTTCCCCTTTATCCCACCAGGATCACCCACATAAATCCTTTCCATCCTTAAAAAAAAAAAAAGTCTCTTTATACCATGCTTGCCTCATCCAGAAACCTTTGCCTCATTTAAAAATACCTTTATTGACGTATGATTTACAAACCATATAATTCACCTGTTAAAAGTATACGATTCAACGGATGCTGTATAGTTTCACGGTTGTTAAACCATCACCAAAATCTAATTTATCAACATTTCTATCACCCCCCAAAAAGAAACCTCTTACCTATTTGCAGTCACTCCCCATTCCCACCCCCAGGAGTTGATGACCACTTATCTACTATCTGTCTTTATGGATTTGCCTTTTATAGAGCTCATACATATGGAATTATATAATATCTGGTGTTTGGTGTCTGACTTCTTTCACTTAGCATAATGTTTCTGAGACTTATACATGTTATAGCAAATATTAGTATTTCATTCCTTTCTATTGCAAATAATATTCCATTGATGGATATATCAAATTTTATTTATCCATAAACTGATGAGCATTTGGATTGTTCTCAGTTTTGGGCTATTATGTATAATGTTGCTATAAACATCTATGTGCAAATTTTTTTATGGATATATGTTTCATTTCCCTATATACACAATACTGTAAGCTTAAGTTCTATAACATGATGATTTGATACAAGTATATATTGGAAAATGTTTTTTTTCCTCCATCAATGCACATAATTCTTTTTTATTTTTGGTGGTGAAAACATTGAAGATTTATTCTCTTAGTAATACTCAAGCATATAATACACTATTGTTAACTATAGTCATCATGCTGTACATTGGATCCTCAGAACTTACTCATCTTAAAATTGGAAGTTTGTACCATCTGAACACCATCTCACCATTAACTCCAACCCCCATCTCCCCATCCCCCTGTGACCACTATTCTACTCTTTCTAAGAGTTCACCTGTTTTCAATTCTACATGTGAGATCATACAGTATTTGTCTTTCTTTGACTTCTGTTTCACTTAACATAGTGCCCTCAAGATCCATCCATGTTGTTGCAAATGACAGGATTTCCTTCTTTTTAAATGACTAATATTCCTGTGTGTGTGTGTGTGTGTGTGTATCACATTTTCTTTATCCATTCATCCAATGATGGACATTTAGGTTTTTTCCATGTCCTGGCTATTGTGCCTAATGCTGCCCGTGAACATGTGAGTGCAGATACCTCTTCAAGATGGTGATTTCATTTCCTTCAGATGCATACCCAGACATGAAATTGCTGGATCATATGATAGTTCTAGCTTTATTTTTTTGAGGAACCTTTATTTTTTTGAGGAAAACATACTGTTTTCCACAGTAGCTGTACTAATTTATATTCCTACCAGTAGTGCACATGTTTCCCTTTTGTCCAACAGCCTTGCCAACACTTCGTATCTCTTATTGTTTTGACCATAGTCATTTTCACTGTTGTGAGGTGTTATCTCACTGTGCTTTTGATTTGCATTTTTCTGATGATTACTGATGTTACACATCTTTTTGTGTACCTGTTGGCCACTTGTATGTCTTCTTTAGAAAAATGTCTGGTCAGGTGTTTGCTTGTTTTAGCATTGGATTGTTTGATTTTTTGCTCTTGATTTTTATGACTTCCTTATATATTTGGATATTAACCCCTTATCAGATAAATGGTTTGCAAAGGTTTTCTCCCATTCCTTAGGTTGGGTTTTCATTTTATTTATGGTTTCTTTAGCTGTGCAGAAGCTTCTTAGTTTGATACTGTACTGGTTTATTTTTGCTTTTGTTGCACGCACTTTTGGTATCATATCCAAAAACATCATTGCTAAGACCAATGTCAAGGAGCTTTGTTCCTGTTTCCCCCCACCCCCCCACCCCGCCACAGGAGTTTTACAGTTTTAGGTTTTACGTTTGCATCATTAATCCATTTCTAGTCATTTTTTGTGTCTGACTTAAGGTAGGGATCCAATTTCATTCTTTCGCATATGAATATCCAGTTTTCCCAACACCATTTACTAAGGAGACTGTCCTTCATTCATTGAGTATTCTTGGCTCCCTTATCAAATATTAGTGTATGGGTGGTTTACTTCTGGGCTCTTGATTTTTTTTAAGTTTATTTATTTTGAGAGAGACCGAGTGAGTGGGAGAGGGACAGGGAGAGAGGGAAAGAGGGAATCCCAGATAGGGTTGATGCTGTCAGCACAGAGCCCTGTGTGGGGCCTGACATGGGGCTCGAATCCACCAATCAAACCATGAGATCATGACCTGAGCCAAAATCAAGAGTCGGACTCTTAACTGACTATGCCACCCAGGTGACCCCTGGGCCCTTGATTCTGTTCTGTTGATCTATGTGTCTGTTTTAATGGCAGTACTATACTGTTCTGATTACTATAGGTTTGTATATAGTTTAAAATCAGGAAGTATGATGTGTCCAGTTTTCTTCTTCTTTCTCAGGATTGGCTATTTGGGGTCTTTGCAATTCCATATGAATTTTAGGATTGTTTGTTTTATTTCTATGAAAAATGCCACTGGACTTTAATAGGGATTGTATTGAAAATTAGAACACTTTAGGTGGTAAAGGAATTTTAACAATATCATTCTAATACATGAACACAGAATACCTTTCCATTTAATTGGATCTTCAATTTCTTTCCTCAATGTCTTATAGTTTTCAGAGTTGAGATCTTTCACCTTTTTGGTAAATTTATTGCTAAGTATTTTATGGTTTTTGATGCTGTTATAAATGGGATCATTTGCTTTATTTCTTTTTCAGATAGTTCATGGTTAGTCTATGTGAATGGAACTGCTTTTCTATGTTGATTTGTATCCTGCAACTTTATGAAAGTTATTAGTACTAACAGTATCTTCATGGAGTCTTTAAGATTTTCTATATATAAGATCATGTCATCTGCAAAAGGAGACAATTTTATTTCTTTCATATTTGATTGCCTTTTATTTCTTTGTTTTGCCTAAATGCTCTGGCTAGAACTTCCAGGACTATGTTGAAAGGAGTGGTGAGAGTAGGCACCCTTGTCTTCTTCCTGATCTTAGAGGAAAATCTTTCAGGCTTTTACCACTGAGGCTGTTGTTAGCTGTGGACTTGATAGGGCCTTTATTATGTTGAAGTACATTTCTTCCATACCCAATTTATTGAGAGTTTTTGCCATGATGGGAGACTGAATTTTGTCAATTATTTTTCAGCATCTATTGTGATGATTGTGTGATTTTTATCTTTCTATTAATGTGGCATATAACATTTATTGATTTGCATATTTTAACCATTCTTGCATCTCAGGGTTAAATTCCCCTTGATCATGGTATATGATCTGTCTAATATGCTACTGAATTTGGCTTGCTAGTATTTTGTTAAGAATTTTGCATCTCTAGTTATTAGAGATATTATCCTGTAGTTTTCTTTTCTTTTGGAGTCCTTATCTGGTTTTGGTACTAGGGTAATGCTGGCCTCATAAAATGAGTTTGGGAGTGTTCCCTCCTCTTCAATTTTTTGGAAAAGTTTAAGAACTGGTATTAATTCTTCTTCAAATGTTTGACAGAACTCTCCATTGAAACCATCTGGTCCTGGGCTTTTGTTTTTTGAGATGTTTTTGATTACTGATTCAGTCCCTTACTCATGTTTGGTCTGCTCAGATTTTCTACTTCATCGTTCAATTTTAGTATGTTTCTAGGAATTTATCCATTTTTCCCAGGTAATCCAATTCTAGGCATATAATTGTTCCTACGGGTCTCTTAAGAAACTTCATGTTTGTGTGTTATCAGTTATAATGTCTCCTCTTTCATTTCCAAATTTATTTATAGCTGTTTACTCTTTTTTTCTTAGTCCAGCTAAAGGTTTGTTACTTTTGAATTTGTCACTAAAGGTTTGTCTTTTCTATTGATTTTCTGGTCTCCATTTCATTTATCTGCTGTGATCTTTGTTAGTTCCTTCCAACTTTTGAACTAAGTTTGTTCTTTTTCTAGTTCCTTGTGGTATAAAATCAGGTTATTTATTTGAGATCTTTCCTTTTCCTTAAATTTTTCTATAAAATTCCCTCTTAGTACTGACTTTGCTGTTCTAATAGTTTGGGTATATTGTGTATTCCGATTTTTTTGTTTCAAGATACTTTTTGCTTTCCCCTTTGGCCCCCACTGGTTGTTCAGGAGTGTGTTGTTCAATTTCCAAATATTTATGAATTTTCCCTCCAGTTTTCTTCCTGTTATTGATTTCTAGTTTCATAAAATTGTGGTTGGGAAAGATATTTTGTATAATTTCAACTTTTAAATTTGCTGAGACTTGTTTTGTGATCTACCATATGATCTATCCTGGAGAATGTTCCGTGTGCACTTGTGAAGAATGTGTATTCTGCTGCTGTTGGATGCAATGTTTTGTATATGTCTGTCAGGTCCATTTGGTTCAAAGTATAGTTTAAAACCAATATTTCCTGGTTGATTTTCTGTCTGGCTGATCCATCCATTGTTGAATGTGGGAGATCAAAGTTCCCTATTATTACTGTACTGTTATCTATTTCTCCCTTCATATCTCTTAATATTATTTATTTATTTATTTGGAGAGAGAGAGAGAGAGAGAGAGAAAGAGAACACATGCACTTGCATGAGCAGGAGAGGGGCAGAGAGAGAGCAAGGGAGAGGATCCCAAGCAGGCCCCCATGAACTGTGAGATCATGACCTAAGCTGAAATCAAAATTCAGATGCTCAACTGACTGAGCTACCCTGACACCCCCATATCTGTTAATACTTTTAAAAATATATTTAGACGCTTCAGTATGGGTACATTTATGTTAATGATTATTATATTTTCTTTTTTTCATATTTATTTACATTTGAGAGAGGGAGGGAAAGGGGGGGGGCATAACAGCGAGAGACGGAGACAGAATCTGAAGCAGACTCCAGGCTCTAAACTGTCAGCACAGAGCCAGATGCGGGGCTCAAACTCACAAACCATGAGATCATGACCTGAGCCAAAGTCAGATGCTTAACCGACTGAGCCACCCAGGCGCCCCAGATTATTATATTTTCTTAATGAATTGACACTTTTGTCATTTTGTCAGGACGTTGTCTCTCATTACAGTTTTTGACTTAAAACCTATTTTGTCTACTCTAGGTATAGCTACCCTTGCTCTCTTTTGGTTTCCATTTGCAGGGAATATCCTTTTCCATCTCTTCACTTTTAGTCTATGTTGTTCCTGTAGCTAATGTGAGTCTCTTGTGGGTGGCATATACTTGCATTTCGTTGTTTTGTTTTTTGTTTTAAATCAGTTTAGTCACTCCATGCCTTTTGATTGGAGAATTTAAACATTTACATTTAAATTAACAGGTAAGAAGGACTTGATAAGTAAAGGCTTACTGTTACTATCTTAGAGTTTTCTGGCTGTCACTTAGTTCCTTTGTCCCTTTCTTCCTGTCTTCCTTTGTAAATGGATAGATTTCCATAGTGGTATGCTTTTATTTCCTTCTTTTTATCTTTTGAGTATCTTACTGTAGGTTTTTGCTTTGTGGTTACCATGAGTTTCACATAAAACATAACAGATTATTTTAAGTTGCTAGTTTAAATAGCATGTAAAGACTCTACACTTTTACTTACCCCTCCCTCATTTTATTTATGATATCCCAATTTTAAAATGTGAATCCAGTAATAAATTATTGTAGCCATACTTATTTTTAATACTTTTGTCCTTTAACCTTTTTATTAGGGATAAGTGATTAATACACCACGACATTACAGTATCAGAGTATTCTGAATTTAACTATATAATTATCTTTGCCAGTGTGTTTTATATTTTCATATGTTTCTGTGTTACCAGTTAATATCCTTTCACATTTCAGTTTGAAGAACTCCTTTTGGCTTTTTTTTTTTTTTTTTTGGGCAGATTTAGTAATGAACTCCTTCAGTTTTTATTTGTTTGGGAAAGTCTTTAACTTGCCTTATTTCTCAAGGACAGGTTGTTAATTCATGGAAATAACATGATATGTACTTGGCAACTGTTTTATGTGATAGAAATGTCAGCACTCAAATTTCTGATGTGATAAACAGAATCACTGATAGAATCAATAAAGTGGACTGACACTAAACAAAGAGGTTTTGTAAGTGTTAAGAAACAAAGGAATGAATTTACTATTCACTTAGTATATCTGCATCTGCTAGTAAACCTAAAGCCTAACTTAGTGGATATCCAAATTGGTTCCCCCTTAGTGCTTCTTTCTACACTAAAAGGGTTTCACTAGCATTCAAACTTCCTATCCTATGAGAAGCACCTGTGTCAAAATTACCACAGAAAGGAAGAGAAGGTTGTTTGGATACAACTTTGATCAAAATAATAAAAAGCATTTGATAAAGACTTAATTTAACAGAATAGGAAAGAACTTACTATTGATTGAAAACAAATTCCCCTCTAATAGATGCCAATCCTGAATATAATCATTACAAATCTTACTAAAAACCAAGTAACTTTTGCTCAATTTGAAAACTATCTAAAACGTGTTAACTACTACACTAGTCAGAAAACAAACAAACAAAAACAAATGTAGGTAATCAAATCAAGCAAGGACCTAGGAATAACATCATTGAAAATTATAACTGAAACTTAAGTCACAGTAACTCACATCAACTTGCCATATAATTATTTGAGGACTATAATCAAAGATTATAATTATGTAATTACAGCTCCAAATATTCCATACCTGGAATGTGGCAGCTTCTGACTCTTGGATCAATTTCACTTAGCTCTTTGAAAAAAATGCCAAGAGATATTACCATTTATAACCAAAGTTGTAGAAACTTACAAGGCTTTAAAAGTCTTTGGGATCAATGGCCAATCAAAATCCCCATAGAGGAATGTTATGTTATGAAGGCAAGTATTTGCAGTCTCTTTCCACTGCAGGTTTCTTTTCCTGTCTGCACTCTGTGTGAGATTGTAGTAGAGTGTTTATTTCTACAGGTGGGACTGTATGCATAGCCATGAAGTAGTCTACTCCTTGTCTCTACCTTTCTGGACTTTTCCTCTCTACCACTGATCCACCTTTCTTTTTTTTTTTTTTATTTATTTATTTATTTTTGGGACAGAGAGAGACAGAGCATGAACGGGGGAGGGGCAGAGAGAGAGGGAGACACAGAATCGGAAACAGGCTCCAGGCTCCGAGCCATCAGCCCAGAGCCTGACGCGGGGCTCGAACTCACGGACCGCGAGATCGTGACCTGGCTGAAGTCGGACGCTTAACCGACTGCGCCACCCAGGCGCCCCGATCCACCTTTAATTCTATATTAGGTCTTTATATGTTGCTGCAACTTCTTATTTGTGTTTATTGAATAGAATTTTGATATTTCATGTTCTTAATCCACAAAGCTGATAAGTGAAACATGTGGATATGTAGTATGTTAAATGCTTTATTTTAACGTATCAATTTTAGTTATTAATATTAAATATTTTTTTATTAAATATCTTAAAGTTAGATAACAGTTATATTTTGGAGTGGTTTTAGGTTACAACGTATTAGAAATAACTTCCCTCTCTTTGTATTTTTTTAATGTATTAGAAGAATGTAAATGCAAAAACAAAAAGAAAGAGCAAAATAATTTGGGAGAAACCTAAACCTGTTGTTAGTTATTACTTTTATGCCAATTGGCCAAAATGCTAATTTCCAGCTTCAACTTACATCTGCTAACTAGGTAGTTTTGTTTTGTCTTTTTTTTCCTGTTGATGGAGGAAACTGAACCTTGGGCTCTATCAATACAAGAAAAAACAAAGTATGGCATTAAAAAGAGAACCTGCCTTTGGGGCACCTGGGTGGCTCAGTCGATTGAGCGAGCGTCCGACTTTGGACTTCAGGTCATGATCTCCCTGTCTGTGAGTTCGAGCCCCTCATTGGACTCTGTGCTGACAGCTCGGAGCCTGGATCCTGCTTTGGATTCTGTGTCTCCTCCTCTCTCTGCCCCTCCCCCACTTGTGCTCTGTCTCTCTCTCTCTCAAAAATAAATAAACATTAAAAAAAAAAAAAAGAGAGAACCTGCCTACAAGTTCATCCATCTCTCTTAAAGAAAGTGCTAGGCAGCAATGCCAAGTTCGTTCATATCAATATTCCACTTATTTCAGTCATGGTACACAAACAGCAAACTGATAAATGCTGAGCATATTATTTGAAAGAAGAGAACCTACTCCTCTTCCCAAAGTGTATGGGGATTCCCTGACTCCCCATTTCCCCATCCCAAATAGCATTCGGGAGAGATGCTAATAATGCCAGGTGAATTACCCAAAATTCTGGCAGCATATAGGAAGAGAAACCCAAACTTGGATGGTCAATCTTTAAATGATCCAGCACTGACTAGATAGGCTTAATCTTCAAAAGAATCATGCACTGGCTATTTTCTCCCATGGCAGATCTACTCTTAAATCTTGCTTTTCTCAGAAAGCAGCAGACAGCAGTGTAAGAGCCGGCTCTATACAACCAACAGCATCAACAGCAGTGGCATGCAAACCATTTATTAAGTGAGGTGAGAGACTGGTTGGCTGGCCTCTTTGGTCTACCCTACTGATTTTCTGGGAGGAAATTCTTAAAACATAAAGAGAAATTTTAGAACAATGTTTTTAGGCTCTGACTGAGCTGGTCCTGCTAACACACTGCATGATATATAAACACATATATTTATGTTTGCTCTGTATGTTGTGTGACGTGAAATCCCAGCTTCTAGTTTCTCCTCTTGAATCCAACTCCAACACCTGCATCCAGGGCAATCTTAAATCCACAGATCGAATTGTTTTTCCTCACCTTTAAAAACACCCCTTGTTCACAGCAGCAGCTTCCTGTTGATAATGAGAATCAACTGTGAAACCTTTTTCAAAATGCAAATTTCCCAACTATATTCCCTCGTGCTGGATTCCAGGGTTGTGGGGTGGGGCTCAGGAGGCTACATTTTTTGATTATGAGCCATGTACATTTCTTGGTTATGAGCCATGTTTGAGATTTGCTCCTCTGTAGTTCTTCCAGGTGCTTCTGCATATTTAGCTCATGAGAATCGCACATTAACTTCTAAAATAAGGCCATACATAAGACTAGTTCTGGCGAATACTGAGCAGAAGTGACGTAGGTGTTTTATCCTCACATGTGTAAAGAACACCCTCTGCCTAAAATGTAGGAAATGTTTTGCACTCCAGACTCCTCTGCCCCTGCCTCAGCAACCAAGGATACAGCTACTAGATGGTGATGCCATCTGCAACAGCCTAGATCCCTGAGAAACTCAGTGGATCAGAACTCCTCCTCCCTAACCTCAACCTGAACTGGACATGTGATATGGGCAAGAAATAGATCAAGAAATAGACACTACAGCAAGCCACCCAGGTCTGGAAGTTCATTTGGTAGCATAAGCTTAGCCTACCTTGACTGATACAAGGGTATTGCAAATGCTTACTTTACATTTATCTTGATCACACATGCCAAATTAATATTGGTTCCACCCACTATCTAAAAGTAGAGCATTCCTGGGGCGCCTGGGTGGCTCAGTCGGTTGAGCATCCGACTTCAGCTCAGGTCATGATCTCGTGGTCCGCGAGTTCGAGCCCCGCGTCGGACTCTGTGCTGACAGCTCAGAGCCTGGAGCCTGTTTCAGATTCTGTGTCTCCCTCTCTCTCTGACCCTGCCCCATTCATGCTCTGTCTCTGTCTCAAAAATAAATAAATGTTAAAAAAAATTTAAAGTAGAGCATTCCTATGAAAACTTTCATAAGTCTTAAATGGTGCAAAGGAAAAAAAAAATTACCATTAATTTATATGGGAAAAATTTTGAGCATTCCCAGAATAACCAAAAATATAACCTCTCTGGCTTTGCTGATATCTTAGGATGCATCCTGCCAATGGATGCACAAAATAAATCAAGATAAAGCACAGATGCTCACAGACACAGTTTTAAGCTACAGCGGCTTGATGCTGAGATGCTAAGTGTAGCTCCCTGGAAAGGAGCTTGGAGGGCCGCTCTCCCTGCTGGGGGATCTAGTGCCTCTGTAAAAGCTCGCGGCAAAACAAATGCTGAATGCTGTTTTCACCTTTGCCTTTTGTCCATACAAACCCTCTTTGGAATTTTTCTGGTTATTGAAAACAAGTATTAATTAATGTAGGTAGGTCTCATGTAAAGGTGAAGTGATGTAACCTGAACTTTCACAAAGCGGGGGATGCCTGTATACTGAAGATTAGCTGATTTATGCCTCTCATGTCATTTTCATATTCTGGTAAGTATTCTGAGGTTGCAAGACTATTAACTTCTTTGTCATTTCAAATATGGATGTGAGTAAGGTTTTTCTTGACATTACACAACCAAAAGCAAACAACCAAAACACAGTAAGTAGGATGCTGAGTCTCTGATGCTAGAAAGAATCCATCCATCATCTGTCATTCCCAATTTAAAACTGTAGTTTCATTTACAGCTTAATTCTCTCAAGACATGGCTTTATAATCAGAAAATATAAATTTGAACTTGTAAAATACGTGTATGCTCACAAAGTGCCATTTTTATGTTTTATATATTGGTTTTATGTAAAACTTTATTAGAAAAAAGCTTGAAAAGAATTGCTTTTAGAACTCCAAAGCATAAGTCTCAATTGCCTTGCGCATGGATGCCCTTAACATATTAATAGCAACCCTATTAGACCTGAGAGAGGCCTTGGTGTTTATCTACTTGAGCCTTTTATTTTTATTGACTTGTTAGCCAAGGCCCGGATTCATCAAGTGAGTCTCAGGGTCATACACTTGGATCAGAACACAGCCAGAAGAACCCAGGGTTTTCCTACAGAGAATGCTGCCACATAAAGTGCTCTATCTTTGGGATGAGCAATTATTTGTGACTCTCTCAATTTATCCAAACGTTTGTTGAAGTGGCATGATGTCCCATAAAGTGTTTTTCAGATGTGAAAGCTAGGGCAAACTATTGATTTATTTTTGAGATTTAGCTTTGTTATCTGTAAAATAAGAGCAAATAATGCCTATCTTATAGCTGTGCTGTGATTAGAAAGGAAATGTACAATGTTAGGCCCGTTGTTCTTTGGCCTTAAACGAATTTAGATTTATTACCTTCAGATAGCAGCCTATACTTCTAGATCAGGTATGGTCCATGGATCAAATCTGGCCTGGCACCTGTTTTTATACATTTGGTTTTATTGGGACATAGCCACACCAATTCATTTATGTTTTGTCTATGGCTGCTTTGGGGGCTATGACAGCAGAGATGACTTGTGACAGAGACCTTATGGCTCAAAAGCCTAAAATATTTACTCCCTTGCTATGTTCTGAAAAATTCTTCTGACCTGGGTTCTAGGTTGCTGAGATCATTTTGAAGCTACTCTTGATTCTTTTATTGACAGTATCATTCCCTGTCTCTTTCACTGAGTCAGCCTCAGATCTGTCTCCATTCAGGCTGTTCATAAAAATGTTTAATGAGACATGGGGAAGGAGAGGTCGAGGCACACCACAAGACGGCCTTCATGGCTGACCAATGATTACCACTCACTGGACACAGTTACCTGAAGAAGTATGAGCCCGCTAACGGATAAAATCACCTAGTTCTCATTTATCAACAATGCTGTGTATTGGTTAAATGCCATTCTAATACGTAGAAGAAGAAGAGGTACAGACCCCTCTTTTATCCCCTCTCAAGTGCTTTCAAGCCTATGTTTTCCTATATCCTTCAACTCCACTTCAAATTTCAAATGTGAATTATTCATCTAGCTGTAGTTTTTTTTTGGCAGATCTCCTTTTATCTGGTAGAGACTGGTTAGCTGTCATCCAACCTGATTATTCTTCTTCCTGAGCACACTACATTTCCCAGCTGTCTTTCAATCAGGGGTGGCCAAGGAACTAAGTTCTAGCCAATGGAAGGATTGCAAAAGTCATGCATGCTACTTCCAGGCCTGGCCCACAAGAGCATTGGTGACCCTCCAACTGGTGACTTTTCCTTTTCATAGCCTGGAACCGGATGAGCATGGAGACCTGAGAAGCCACTTATTAAAGATGGCAGAGCCACAGAGAGAAAGAACCTAGGTCCCTGAATCCATCCTTAGAGGGCAGCCACCCATCACTAAAGAACACCAATTTTGGACTTGAACGTGAAATAAATTTTTATTGTATTTAAGTCATTATATACGAATTTAGATTTTTGCTATGAAAGAGTACAATTTTAACCAATACACTTATTATTACTATTATATTACTACCAAAATATCACATCCTAACAACTCCATTTTCTGGACCAACAAGCTACAATTCATGTAAAGTGGATGTGCGTTGTCTTTCACTATATTCTCACCTACCATGGCCTAAAAATGTCCATTTGACTGTTTTTGTTTTGAATTCTAATCGAGAAAAATAAAGCAAAATAGGCATTGCACTTGTTTTGGCTTTTAATAATTTGTTAAACAGTGCATATCTTCCTCAAAAAGGGAGCCTCACACTTCCTTCTTGTTCTCTTTTACTCTAGGACTTCCCTTTTCAACAGAATGACCCTCGTTAGCTAGTTTCTTTAGTATTTACAAAATCCCACTCCATGTTGGCCTTTCTGACACTCTCTTTACAGTTTTATGCCATCCTTTTACTTGTCCTTGGTAATATGTGCTTCCTACTTTCATCTCTTCTACGAGCTAAGCTCAGAGAACATCTTGTCAGGTCATGCTGCTTTCTCCTCATTTTGCTGTCACATTAACATTACTCATGCTTTGTCTGAAATTTTTTTGGAATGCCACCATCTTTCATGAAGGCCTTAGCTCTAGTCTTTGAAGTCAGATTAAAATGTCTTACTTGTTTATTATCTGTCTCTCCCTACTATCATTCAACAAGGACAGGACTCCCTTTACTGCTTAGAACATGGCCTGGCACATAGTCGGCACACAGATTAATTATATTTGTTGAATGAATGAAATCATGTCCATGTTTTCTCTAAATCTGATCCTAACCCACTTTTCTACAACCTGAGAGTCAGATGTAATTAAGTCGAGCTTACTTCCTCTCTTCATTAACAAGGAATATCCATTTCCAATACTTTTCTCTCCAAGGGTGGTTCTCAGCCTTGGCTCCGCATTTAAGAATTCTTATGGAGCTTTTGAAAATCCCAATGCTCAGGCCATACTCCACATCAATAAAATCCAAATTTCTCACAGATAGGATACAAACATCATGGAGAATGCCCCGCGGGGAGATTTCAGCGTACAGCCAAGACTGAGAATCACTGCAGGGTTCCTGTTATTTTTGTAATACAGTCTTTTCTGTTAGTGAAAATCAAGTCTAGACATTAGTGAATATTATGACAGCATCGTGTGAGGGGTTGTTAGTAATAATGAACATATATCGATTGTTTACTATGCCAGGCATCATAGTAAGAGTTTTTTCATACATTATTTCCTTTATATCTCACATCCGCTTTGCGAAGGAGGTTAATGAACACCTCCCCCTTTGCAAATAGGGTTATGGGGTCAGAGAGGTTAAAGAAAACAATACTGTCATTTAGGTCAGTCAAGAGTCTCTCAGGTGTTTGCTCTTAACTTACTGATACTACAGCACAGGGGTTTTCAGTCATGGGCAATTTTGCCTCCCAGAAAGGTTTTTAGATTAAAATATAGGACTCCTGGTTAAATTGGAATTTCAGGAAAATGGTGAATATTTTTTTTAGTACAAGTCTATACCAAATGTTGCATGGGACATACTTAAACATTAAAAAGTTACTTGCTGTTTATCAGAAATTCAAATATGCCTGGGCATCTTCAATTTTCACTTGCTAAATCTGGCAACTCTACCCCCAGGGAACATTTAGCAATGTCTGGAAATATTTTTGGTTGTCAAACTGAGGGTGTACTACTGGCATCTAGTAGGTTGAGGCCACTACTGGCCACTAGTAGGTTGATGCTGTTTAAGATCTTGTAATGCTCAAGATAGCTGCCACAACAGAGAACCATCCAGCTTCAAATGTCACTAGTGACCAGGCTGAGAAGCCCAGATCTAGTGGATGTTGGGAAAGATTAAGCACTCCCTTAACATCATCATGCCTCTGGCAACGTTTATGGTCTGTCTTCAGAAAGCGTTATTTCATCTTGTATCTCACTACAATGACATGTAAGATTCTTTTGCATTTGCACTTTGGTAAGTTGTGCATGGAGATACCATGCACCTCTTTATCTCATTACAGAGGTGGGGGCAATCTATTTCCACTTCCTGACGTCTCTTTCTGTGCTTTCTCTTTCAGCCTCACATTTTCACTCACAGCTTCCAAATCTATGCGGTCCTAGTTAAGACACCCTACGCTCTGAAGTCCTCCTTGTACCAATTTGACTTAGCTGCAATTAGCACAGAGAAATCTGGGACTCAAAGAAAGGTGTGATAAAACCCCATATGGCCAAGGGAGAAGAGAGCTGCGTGCAAAATGGTTTATTGCTAATGGAATGATGCTTCTTTAGCTGGCAAATCTGTATGTTGTGAATGCCATTAGCATGATGGCAAGTTTTTGGTAACTTCTAAAGTTGTACTACCTTGCAGATGTTTTTTCAAAACTTTAGCAAAAGAATATTGAAATGAATTTTATAAATGATTTATAAATGATTTTATAAAACATGCATATTAGCTTGTCGTGAATAAATCTAAGTATATGTACTTTATCATATACATATTTTCTTGTTTGAGTTTGGAATGTGTAAAAAGTATGTTGGGTATTCTTTCAAGTATTATGATCAAATATAGAGTGTATTTGGTACAAAGAGTTTTTAAGTATTCTTCAGGAATTTGAGTTTAAACATTGAATCATGGGCCAGAATTTGAATTTCAAAAGATTTAATTTGTTTTTCTCAGATGTAACTTTAATGTACTCACTTTAGAGTATTTCTAAGAACTAATTTGCAAGGTAACAGTTGTCAATTTTATGCCACCAAAGGTTAGAGCTTATTTATTAGCAAAGTAAAGATCTCTTGCTATTCAGGCTTTTAAAATATATATACTTATTTCTATTGTTTTTAAATTGAGGATTCCTGTGCTTGAAAGACATAACGCTCACTACTTATGTCTCCAAAAAAGAAGAGACCATGACTTGGATTATATAAAAAAAAGAGCCTTATCCAGAGGTCCACATATCCTTAAGGTCCCAACAAGGAGTATCTGCATCAGCAAGGGGAAAAAGATAATTACTACACAAATCTAATATACAGTGAATTGAAATGCACACACACACTTGCAATGCATGTGTCATATAGTTGATATATAAGAAATATGAATTCTTTGCACCCCTCCAAAATTTGATAGTGAGTGTCTATAAGATAGATATATGTAAGTATGCATATCCCGCCTGTGGATGTTAATGGTATAATGAGAGAAACAAAGAGAAGCAAGGAGGAACACTGCCTTCATAAATATAATGCTTACTCTTTGATTTACCAAAGATAAACCAAAGTAGGACACTCAAGATCTTAGAGTCCCTGGCAGTGACAAATGGCAGGGAGGCTATAGAGTTTTGTATACCTGCTCCCAAAGGGCTCTGTGACTACCTCAATTATATTTATCTTACCACACTAATTATTTGTTTATGTCTGTTTAATTTGTTTCTCTGTCTCTGAAACTATTAGTACACCTGTCTACGTTAATATGACTTCGCTACTGTCTTCTAGTGCATTCCAGAAACTTCCTGAATGAGACATCAAGTTTCAACAGGAAGCATCAGGCAATAGTTCACACAACAGAATTCTCTGAACCCGTTGCATCAAACTCTCGTCTTATTCTACCAATTCTAAACCATCATATCATAAACTATCATATATATCATAATCATTACCCAATCTTAATCAAGTTGTTACACTGAAAGAGCTGCCTCAAACTTGAAAGTCTCAAGTATACCAACAATTTATGCCCACCCTCCCAGGCACTGTTTAGGTGGTATTCTCCTTACCTCAGTACTAACTCAGCCCTGTCTTACCCAAAGTGATTTCAGTGATATTTGGGGGGGGGGGGGCCGCTTTTGACACCTGCACTAGATCATGAATTCCTAATAGGCTGGGCCTGTGTCTCATTAATCTTATCTATGGGTTTTTACACAGTTCCTCTGAGCAGGTAGTTCTCACAGAGTCTGTAGACCAGCAGCATCAGCATCATCTGGATGGAATCTTTTAAGAACTGCAAATTCTCAAGCTCAACCTTAGCTCCACTGAATGAAAGGGTGGGTGGCACCCAGCAATCTGTGTTTTAGTTCTCTAGGTAATTCTGATGTACTGTCAAGTTTAAGAACTACTGTAGATCACAACCCATAGACAGTTACAAGAAAATTACAGAAAAATGTGATGAGTGTGTCAAGGAAGGTATAGTAATTCCTACTTAAGGTAGATAAAGTACAACATGGGTTCTGGAGGAAGTGGCAATTTATCAGAGACTTGAAGGATTAGAAGAATTTGGGAATAAGCAGTTAACTAAGGCTGCATAAAGTAGGATTTAAGGGTGCTGGACTGGATAACAGAAAACAGTGAAAAGAGGCTGAAGTTAAAATGTGAATGTCTACCTAATGAGTTTGGACTTCTTTCTGTTGATAGTAGGCAGTCACTGATAATATGGTGCCCTTCGGGAAAGAGTATTGTAAGGGGGAGAAAAAACCACAACACTGTGTTTTAGTGTAAAACTATTCAGTGTCTAGAGTAAACTCAGCTAGATTATCTGATTTTGGCTCTATGGAAGCTACTTTATAACTCTATAAATTGTAAAAACTGACAGCACTCCAAAATAATTCCTGTCTATAAACAAAGACATTCTTGTCTATGCGAATTCTGTCCAACAGACTGAATTGGCTTTCTTTACCAGCAGTGGAAGAATGTGCCTCAATCTGCATATTTATTTCAATAATCCTGATCTATTAATATGTCTATTTGGATTCTCCTTTCAACTGGTTATAACATCTTACTGATATCAGTAACACCTTACTGATTAATGAGTTAAATACAATATTTAATGTATTCATTTTTACATCTGTCTTGATTTTACACTTTTTTTTTTTTTTTTTTTTTTTTTTTTTGGCGGGGGAACTTATCCTTAAATAGTATCTTCTTGCTATCTTATTTCTCTGATAGAAATCTTTGGGATATACACACTGTACAAATGCATACATTAAAGCTCTTTCTTTTGCTGTAGTAATATTCTTTTAGAATACAAAAGGGAAGGGCACCTGGGTGGCTCAGTCGGTTGAGGGTCCGACTTCGGCTCAGATCATGATCTCGTGGTTTGTGAGTTCAAGCCCCACATTGGACTCACTGCTGTCAATGCAGAGCCTGCTTGGGATCCTCTGTCCTCCTCTCTCTGCCCCTCCCCTGCTTGTGCTCTCTCAGAAATAAATAGACGTTTAACAAAATTTAAAAAATAAAATACAAAAGGAAATAAAATTTTTGCCATTCTTATTAATTCTTTGGACTATGAAACATTGCATCATGCTTCCTCTCAAATCCATCTACAGTCATAAGGACATTCTAGATCTTTGACATATTGTCATATTTTAAAATAAACAATTTAACAGCAGCAGCATGGTTAGGGGAAACAACAAATTATTCTAATTACAGTTCTCTAGTGGAAGATCATAACATTGTGCTGTAGCAGAACAAACAAGCTGAGGGGTAGAAGAGTGTGTAGAACATGTTTATGGAATGGCAAACGATCACGCTTTAACTACCAGGTTTTGTTTTGTACTGACTGAGGGCTAATGAGCAACACAGAAAATTTTATGCAGAGGACGCTGCTGTGGAGGAAACACAGAGAGACACTAAGTAACTGGGCATCTATTAACAAGAAGAGGGAGAAGAAACAACTTGCATATCTACAAAATTGAAAATCCCACACATCTAACCATGCAGCTTCCTATAAACAGGGAGCCTCCCGGGAGCATAACCTAAATTAGAGAAGTTTAAGGAGCAGCACCTGAGGGTCAGCAAGTCTCTGATTCAGAGTCAGAACAAAATTCCCTCCACTACCCTGTTACTCATTTGTTCCTCCTAATACATACTTGTCTAGAGGAAAATCTTAGATGCTGTCAGTTATTCCATAAAAACCTAAACCAACAGATCAAAGTATAGTACCAAACTACTTGTAGTTAAAATGGGAAGGTTTCTGAAGGCAAATTCTTGCTCGTCCACTGACTCACTCTATAAACACGAGGCACCTCCTAAACTAGTCAGGCGTCGGTTGTTCATCTGTAAACACTATAATGTCTACATCTGGGGATGTTGGCTGAGTTTATTATTTAGTCTTTGAGAACCATTCTTAGGTTACTATAGGAAGAAGCCAGAAAATATAAAACATATTACCACAAATACTGCCACTTAATAAGCTGCAAAAGTGCTTGGGTTTTCTTTTTAATAGCTTGGGGAATTCTCTTTCGCTCCTTTTTCCAGAAACAAAAAATGATATGCTTTGCAGTTGGTAAGTACATAAAGTGTTTATATGATGTTGAAAGGAATGCCTTTCTATATGACAAATACATACCAGTTTAAAGGGTTTCCTATTGATCACATAACATCAAAAGGCCTTAGTCTGCACTTAAGCATAGACTCTCAACAGAATGAGATCAGTACAGGACTCTATTATATGCTGGATTTGGATGAGCAAATAGCTTAACATTTTATCAGTCAACCATTAAAGTGAACTGCCAGAGAAGAGGGCCACAAGGAGAGCAAATACAGGGCTAGAACAGAGGCATCATCAAATGTTCTTTCCTTTTTAAATACAACTAAGGCATGAAATCTAAGATCAATGGCCCAAAGCATTCACAAAGTATAATACCTACCATAGAATCACTTTTGAGAAAAGGAGCTTGATGGATTTTTTAAGTCTTCTGGCTCTTACCAGGACCACCTAAAATTTCCCCCAGACCAATGAATTTGTCCTATTTTTAAAATACTTTGGAGGAAGCTTCTCTGGGACCCCATTAAATGATTAACCCTTCTTACTATAAGAAACTTCTTTTAGTTATTTCTAAAATTTCCAGAGCATAAAGCCCATTTCTTTTGGTATTTATTAAAAATTATGAAAAATTCTAACACTAAAAGAAGATAGAAGAAAGGCAACCCTTTGAATAAGAGAAAAGAATTGCAAATGATATATCCAATAAAGGGTTAATATCCAAAAAATATATAAAGAGCCTATACAACTCAACACATAAACACACACACACCCCAGTCTGATTTAAAAATGGGCAGAGGACCTGAAAGGACATTTTTTCCAAAGAAAACATACAGATGGCCAATAGACACATGAAAAGATGCTCAACATCACGATCAGGGAAATGCAAATTAAAACCACAGTGCAATATCACTTTAAACCCATCAGAATGACTAAAATCAAAAACACAAAAAATAACAAGTGCTAGCAAAGATGTGGAGAAAATGAACCCTTCTGTGGGTGGAAATGCAAATTGGTGCAGCCACTGTGGAAAACAGTATGGAGGTTCCACAAAAAATTAAAAATAGAATTACTGTATGATCCAGTAATTCCACTACTGGGTATCTACCCAAAGAAAATGAAACCACTAATTCAAAAAGATGTACATACCCCTGTATAAGTTATAGTATTATTTACAATAATTATACAATAATTATAAAATAATTATAATATATATGGAATATTTCTCACCCAAGACACACTGAAACCTTGCCATTTGCAACAACATGGATGGATCTAGAGGGTATAATGCTAAGTGAAATAAGTCAGAGAAAGACACATAGTATATGCTTTCACTCATATGTGGAAATTAAAAACACGCAAATTCGTGAAGCGTTCCATATTTTTTAAAGAAAAAAAACAAAAACAAATGAACACACAGAAAAAAAAAAATCAGATTCGTAAATACACAGAACTGGTGGTTACCAGAGGGGAGAAAAGTGGGTGGATGAGTGAAATAGATAAATGGGATTAAGAGTATTTTTATCTTAATGAGCACTGAGAAATGTACAGAAATGCTGAATCATAATACTGTACACCTAAAACTAATGTAACACTGTATGTTAATTATACTTCAATAAAAATATAATAAAAAATATAAAAGAAAGAACAGATACGATGGTGGGTCTTCACATATTTGAAGTTAATAGACAATGTTAGAATGTTAGAATTTTTTAACAATGAAAAAATGTTCTTTATACAAATTTACACGGAAACACTTTGACATACATCTTTTGGGTGAGGATTTGAGGGTCCATTTTGCCTCTTTCACTGTTTGTAGTTTTCTATATGGGCTGAAGTCTGATGTATTTACTACCACTGAAAAGAAAATCCAAAATGCCAAAAATGTAGACAGAAGAGTAGTATGACAGGTTCAACAATTTTCAAGATTTTACCATATTTGTATCACTTATTGCTATATTCCTTGCCAAAATATTTTAAAATGAATTCCAGATATATTATTTCACCCCTACATGCAAGAGTATACATGTCTAAATTTTAAACGTAAAAATATTGGACACCCATCATTAACTATTAGGTGCCATTATCATACCTAATGAAATTAGCATGCATTCCTTTGTAGAATCCATCATGTAGTCCCTATCCAGTTTCCCCAATAGGTATAAATGTCTTTTTGCTATTGGCTTGTTGAATCATGATCTAAACAAGGTCTATCTACTACAATGGGTTAAGTCTCTAGTCATCTAGACCAGTGCTTCTCAAACTCTATGTGCAAATGCATCACTTAGGGATCTTAAGATTCAGTAGGGTCTAGGAAAGACCCGGGATACTGCGTATCTAATAATCTCCCAGGTGGTGGCAATGTTGCTGGAATCAAAGTGGGTCATACTTGGAGCAGCAAGATCACAGCAAAGGCTCCACTGTTTTTTGTTTGTTTTTTTCTTCCATGCCATTGGCTTGTTGCAGAAACAGGTCAGTGATCCTTGGCTATGTCTCATGGTCTGGATTTCTGTGTTTGTTTATTTGTGATATTGAATTGTGGTGTTATTTAACTTGTTCCTCTTCCATTACCCTTACTTTCTGTAAATAATGTTAGCTCTAAAAACTTGAATATTAGTTCACCTTTTTGGTAAGAATATCTTATGTTCTGTAATTCAAATAACTACTCAATCTGTATGAATATCATCTACTTTATGGTGACTGTTGTGTTAAATACGTGGCTCCTGAGTCAGATTTCTATGATTCAATTTCTGCATTTATCACTTACTAATTATATGACCTTGGACAAGTTACTTCCCTCCAAGCCTCAGTTTTCTCGTCTGTAAAATGGGTATAATAGGGATGCCTAAGTGATTCAGTCAGTTAAGCATCCGACTTCAGCTCGGGTCATGATCTCATGGTTTGTGGGTTCCAGCCCTGCGTCAGGCTCTGTGCTGACAGCTTGGAGCCTGCTTCAGATTCTGTGTCTCCCTCTAGATCTGCCCCTCCCTCACTCACACTCTATCTCTCTCTCAAAAATAAATAAACTTTAAAATATTTTTTTAAAAATGGGTATAATGATATCTATATTATAGGGGCACCTGGGTGGTTAAGCATCGACTCTTGGTTTCGGCTCAGTCATGATCTCGCGATTTGTGGGTTAGAGCCCCATGTCTGGCTGAGATTCTCTCTCTCCCTTTCTCTCTACGCCTCTCTCTCTCTCAAATTAAATAAATAAACTTAAAACTATAATAATATCTATATTAAAGAGTAACTGTGAAAAATGTCACTTGGCATGTATTCAAGAAATGCAAGCTATTATTGCTATTAACTTTGTCATTTTTTAAGTTTAAATTAAGATATTTTGTTCCTGGGATTTTTCTCCTAAGTCCTAAAACCAACTTTTGAGCTCTTTGTTCACTTTAGGCCCTCTTATAAATTAGCTATAGTCTTTATTTTGAGCAGTGCATAGCACAAAGGAGGCTGGACTTTAACAGGGAACATATGAGTTTTCACAAAATTTGCTTATCATGTTTTAATTTTCTTTCAGATTACCGTGGCTTATATAGCCTACAAATAAGACTGTTTTTTAATCTTATACCAGTTCATCCAAGTAAACCTTTCAAAGAGTGTTAGTTCTTGGTAGTTCATCGGAGAACTTTAGGTAATAAAATTGTGCATATAAAATGATTCCAACCCAACCATCTTAAGTGGATATTGCAGAACTAAGGGAGCCTGTTGTTCATCATGTAAACTGTATATAAATTATATAGCCTTTTTGTGTGTCATCAGTAAAAAGTATTTTGGTATCAAGACTAGGGTTTAGTCAGAGAGTAAACCTTGAAGAGATTACTGAAGTTGAGCTCATGGGACAAGCTTATATTTCCTTCTTTCTTTAATAAGCTTTGGACATATGGAGAGAATCTTCACATTAAACTTCTTACTTTGTTGTTGTTGTTTTTAATATAATTTATTGTCAAACTGGCTAACATACAGTGTGTAAAGTGTGCTCTTGGTTTTGGGGGTAGATTCCTGTGGATCATTGCTTCCATACAACAACCAGTGCTCATCCCAACAAGTGCCCTCCTCAATGCCCATCACCCACTTTCCCCTGTCCCCCACGCCCCCATCCACCCTCAGTTTGTTCTCTGTATTTAAAAGTCTCTTATGGTTTGCTTCCCTCCCTCTCTGTTTGTAACTATTTTTTCCCCTTCCCTTCCCCCATGGTCCACATATGAGTGAAAACATATGGTATCTGTCCTTCTCTGACTGACTTATTTCACTCAGCATAATACCTTCCAGTTCCATCCACGTTGCCACAAATGGCATGATTTCATTCTTTCTCATTGCCAGGTAGTATTCCATTGTATATATAAACCACATCTTCTTTATCCATTCAACAGTTGATGGACATTTAGGCTCTTTCCATAATTTGGCTATTGTTGAAAGTGCTGCTATAAACATTGGGATACAAGTGCCCATATGCATCAGCACTCCTGTATCCCATGGGTAAATTCTTAGTTAAACTTCATACTTTGAGTCCAATCCCAAACAGCACAGTAGCTTCTGAATTTTTTTATGACTGACCATATGAACATAGCACATGATTTATATGGCCATGAGATCTGCATTTGTAAGTTAAAGCCATGACTTGTAAGTTATTCCTTTCTTTGTAATAAATTCCATCAGCACAGAGTAACTTAGAGTCACCTTTTAGAACAAGAAAGTGCTGGCCAGATGATCAGGGCCTAAAAATAAATTAGGCCATGAGTCGAATACTGTTTTATACTTTGCTCTTTCTTCTTTTCCTTTTAGCTTGATCTTCTCAGATGTCTTTCCTATGAGACTATGAATATATTTATTTCAGAAATGTATTCTCTTTGTTTAATGATATGAAGAGTAAGGTAAAAAGGTAGAACTGGCAGAGTGCTAGGGCCAAAGCAAAATAACTGAAGGGAATATTTGAAAGTCAGTTACTTTTGAAGAGTTATCTGCAAGACAGTCAGATGGTTAAGAGAAGAGTAGTGGTATAACCATGATTTTACCAGTATGCAGTGTTTGGGAATGACATATTTGTCTGTGATGCAAGCAACATAGTGATTTACCTGGAAATCATATGATAGGTTACATAATTTAACAAAGGTTATGTATATATATAAGTCATGACAGGTTATACGACTTAACAAAAGGCAGCAAAAATTTAAATGATAAGAGTGGTGTATAAAAAGTGTCCTCTTCCTTTGTAGCTTATATTATATATATCATATATATACATACATAATACATATTATGTACATATATATTACGTATAATTATACATATGTATATATATGTATACAAGCATGTGTGTGTGTGAGTATGTGCGTGTGTGAGTGTGTGTGAGTGTGTGTGTGTGTGTGGGTATGTGTGTGTGTATTATATATGGCACCTAAACCCAAATAAAGATCGCACAGAATAAGCTTTACCCAACAAGGACAACCTGTTACCAGATAATAGAGCATTTCATTTGACAACTTGTTTTATTTCCACACATTTGAATGCATTTTACCTGAAATTACTGCTGAAACTATAAACATAAAAAGGAATAAATGGAATAAGACTACCCAGAAACAAAGTAGCCTTTCATAACCATAGTCATATTTTAGGCTATAGCAGTTTTCCCATTCATTCAGAAAAAGGTAAAAGGCACAGAAAATGTGTTATGTAATCAATCATTGTAATAACGGATGGCATAGCTCGCTATGTACTTATGTGATACCACTTGAAGGTGATACGTGTTTCTACGTTAAACATAAAGAACACGACTTCTTCTCTCCAAAGCTTTTATTACAATCTGAAGGGTAGATCTAAATGGATGATGTTCTATCTTTCTTTATTCTTAATATTTGCAAGATTTAAATCTCCTAAGAACTCTCTGTCTTCCCAATCTGTATTTAGATTTTTTTTTTTTTTTGCACTGTATCCAGACGACGGGTAAAGACGTGTATGAAGTATTGTACATAATACATGGCAGACATGGCAGTTTTCTCAGAACAGAGAATGCAAGCTGTGCTGAGGGAATCTTTTTCAGTTGGCTATTAAATTACTGAATCAGTGATATGTTCCCCAGTAAATCTGCATTAAAAATCACTGAACGTTTATATATTCTTTCCTAGTAGACCGATTATGATCGCTTATGGCACAACCTAGGTCATTACTGACAGAAAGTAGCCATTCAATAACTATTTGTTGACTGAGTTAAATGAATACATACTAACAGAATGCAAGGAAAGCATATTACATGTTCACTGAATGCTCCTAATCTAGAGTCACATCCATAAAATATTCTACCTTTTGCAATTCAATTTATAACTACTTAAAAAATTAAAGCCACAAATATAGTTTGATAGATGTGTGTGTGTGTGTGTGTGTGTGTGTGTGTGTGTGTGTGTGTGTCCCAAGACTAAGAGAGAAATCTAAAATAAGATGCATAGGCAATTCAAGGGTGCATATTTCTGAAGTCATTTAATCTGCCTTCTTAATTTCATATTCCATCCGTACACATAAAAACGGCGGCTGGTTAACATCCTCACGAAGTGCTGTCAAACATCACTGTACAAAACTGTAGGTTGTAATTGTGTACCTGTAGACTCCAGTGTAACGAACTGCAAACATTTCCAGTCTTCCAGTTTTCCTTTCCACCCCTCATCTCTTCCCACTTGTTGATATGCCTTACCTTTCATTATTGAACTAGTACATGAGATATTTAGTCAGTATTTTCTCCTTCTCCAATGATTTCCCTGCCTGATAACCACTTCCCTTGATCCAGAAGCATCTTCTGTGCTCTGTTAACCCCATGGTGTATTTTTCTAGGCTTCACACTTAAGGTCAAGTCCTACTTCAGACAGCAAAAAGCCAGAAGAAAATCCTCCAGAGGGAACTGGTATCATCTTTTTATGAAGGTAATGCTACAGATTATTTTCAGCAATTCCCATTTATCTGTCCTAAGCATTTATTGAATACTGGTGCAGCAGTGTTCCACATGTAATAAGCAAGAGGCCTGCTGGTCCCTACCTCTATTCACAGTGCTCCGTAGTCTCTACTGAAGTAGAGAAAACAGCTCAGTAGGTTAAAAACAAAAGAATGCCTCTACATAGTGGTCTCAAACCTTTCAATGAATTAAGTGCCTTACTAATTTATGTCTACCCGGCTCTTAAGAAACAGGTTGTTTCAATGAGTTAGCAGTGTTGCTTTGGAGTTCTGCTGCTCCTGATATGTTTAATTGATAGACTACTTGGCTATTTCTGAATCTGGATTTATAAGAGAAAGTTATTATATGGATGGCTTCAGGATACTAGATAGCTGATCTCTGAGTTTTGACTTAAATTCTGATTTTGGTTACATAGTAATACTCTTGAAACAAAACAAAAAAAAATGTTAATATGTTAATCTACTGGAAAATACATTTCAACATAGAGCACAGTCAGCCTGACAAAGGATAAATGTTTTTCACTAGAAAAGTCTGAAGTTGTCATAATCTTAAAATTAAAAAATGAGAGTTCCATCATTTGGTTTACTTTCAAGATCCTCTGAGACCACACTTGGGTTGCACTATAGCCAAATGGCAAGAGTTCATACAGCTTATGAACCAGGAGAATAATTTGAAGTTGGTATGTTTAAAAATTTTTTTAACGTTTATTCATTTTTGAGAGACAGAGACAGAGCATGAGTGGGGGAGGGGCAGAGAGAGAGAGGGAGACCTAGAATCCGAAGCAGGCTCCAGGCTCTGGGCTGTCAGCACAGAGCCGGATGTGGGGCTCAAACCCATGAACTGTGAGATCATGACCTGAGCCAAAGTTGGACGCTTAACCGACTGAGCCACTCAGGCGCCCCTAAAGTTGGTATATTTTAAAATTAAGTTTTTACTACCTATTGGTATAATTTTACAATGCCCAGCATGGACATTTAGTTAATTTATGCTTATTATTTATGCTTATTTAATTGATTTATTGCTTTATGACTAGAGAAGCAGAAATGTGCATTACCTTTCTTCTTCTAATACATACAACCCCTTCCTTTTTATTACCTTCTTAGTAAGACTAGCTTTTATTTATGTACTGCTTTTAGCCTTTGATTTGCTAAAACCCTCATTTATTTTCCCTTAATCAATTGCTGGGAAGTGGGGGGAGGGCAGAGGGTTAAGATAGAGATGATATTCATATCCATTTTACACATTAGAAAATGCTACAGGCAGAGCAAATAAATAACTTTTCTGAGGTTATGTTGTTACTTAGTGATTGTAGGAAGATCTGCTGACTACCTAGTATCCACTCTTCCCTCTTCCGTCCTAATCTTATTTGAAATAACAGTATGCTTAGCAAAAATAAAGATTTAAAAAAAAATTTTTTTTAACGTTTATTTATTTTTGAGACAAAGAGAACACAGCATGAACGGGGGAGGGTCAGAGAGAGGGAGACACAGAATCTGAAACAGGCTCCAGGCTCTGAGCTGTCAGCACAGAGCCCGACGCGGGGCTCGAACTCACAGACTGAGAGATCATGACCTGAGCCAAAGTCGGACGCTTAACCAACTGAGCCACCCAGGCGCCCCAAAAATAAAGATATTTTTTCACTTTATTTTTCTAGATAGCCCTGTGACATAATTCTGGACACTGAGACATGAACTGAATTCTCTTAGAGGCTTCTGGGAAACTTTCTGCTTCACCGATACAGGTGCCACTCCTTTCTGTTCCTACCTTCCTCCTGTCTTAAAGATGGATGTGAGGGCCAGAGCTATAGCTTTGTAGAACCGTGAGGAAACGGTGGAGAAAAATTAGAGACTTGACATCCTGGATTTATACCAGTGATTGTCTACTTCTAGATTTCTTCCACAAGAGGAAAACACAGCTTTATGTGACTGTCATCAGGGGCCTTGACTTGCAGACAGATGCACTTCCCCTCCTTTCGAGTAGGAACTTGAATTTAGGTTCTCATTTTCCAGCTCTGTCACCTTTCCATGGTTGTAGACTATGGTGGCCGCTAATCCTCAGCTGTAACTGGACTTGTTATCCCCAACACCTATGAGATACAGCACTCAACATCAAGTCCTACAGCATGAAACCAAGGGTAATATCACATGTTGGATTTTAAGTGGGTACCTCTATAGCTCTAAGCAAAAAAGCAAAGTAGCCAAAGGCTGTTTCTAGAATCTCTCCTTTCTCTCGCTCGCGTGCACGCGCGCGCGCACACACACACACACACACACACACACACACTTTTAACGAGCTTCTCTTGACTGCTGGCACTGAATGTCCTTTGGAATCTACTACTCAAATCTCATCAAGGCGAGCCCTTTCCTAAGGGCTTTAAGCTCTCAGTTACACTGTCTTTTACCTCTTTTCTACGAAAGGTGACAGGTGATAGGATGAGAGAAGAAACACAGAATTATTGTCACTGAAGTAATTTACAGGGATGTAAATACTTTAGGAGAGTATCTGCAAGACGACTTAGAAATCCAGTTGAACCTCTAAGAATGGAAAGCATTGAAGAGTCATTTGTGAGGGGTCTCACCAGTACTCCTCATTTAATCCAAGTAGCTACTCTTCCCAGTTTAGCCCCGTGAACATCCTCACTGCCCCCTCCACCCCCAGCCAGCACAGGTGGCAACACAGCATACAGCAGGGATTTGCTGCTTATTGTTAAGACCTGCCAAGTCCAAGAATTAGAAGCGTACCAGAAACAGGGAAAGGAAGGGATATGTTTTTGCTAACTTAAAAATATCCTTAAAAGATATTTTAACTATGTAATACAAATCAGGTAATTAAAAGTTTTTAACTTTTTAATGTATGTTTATGCTATGAACACTCCAATAAATATTCTTCCTTGTACCTTCCTCTTTTCTTTTCTCATCTGCTGTCATATTACTTGGTGTGAAAAGCCTACTTCCTCTTTCAGCTCATTCTCTCATAGTCTTTATGTTCCTCCCGTGAGAATATCAGTTCTGCTGTGCTTATCAAGTGGAAAAAATAATAACAAAGTACACTCAAGCAAAATATTTGGTTTCTAGGCTCAGATTTATGACCCTGGCCAAATGATCTTGGGCAAAGCATTTACCATTCCTGCATCTCAGTTTTCTTAGCTGAAAATATGGTGAGGTAGATTCACCTTGGAAAAGTCCTTTTCATGCCAAGATTCTAGAATTTAAGCCCATGTTTATACACATGCCATTAATCTTTGCAACAAACTCGGGGTGGGGGGGAAGGAGAGTAACATGATCCCCACGTTGCAGATGTAGAAAGGAGAGGTGGAGGAGGCTCAATGACTTGTCCGCTGGTGCAAACCTGGCAGGCAGCAGTGCAAGGAACTAAACCCAGGAATCAGCTGACTTTTCTCTCTGCAGAGAAACCTAAGCCACCATTTCCCCGAAACAAAAAGGAGACAAAGGAGGTCAAACAGGTGAGATTTTACGGCTCACCCTCAAATTCATAGACCTTAGGAGACCATAGGAGGTGGGGAATTTCACTCCTTTAAGACATGGGATTATAATTTACAGATATATCATACTGTATTTAGACCATGTCTGCTCTAGACCTGGTAAGTGTTGGATCTCTCAGGGATGGAAGATCTTGCTACACAAATTAAAAAAAAAGAGTTTATTAAAAATAGTGTTTTGCCCTCCTCTTCATAAAGAATAATGATGGTCAATAAATATTATTTATTTTATACTCTGGTATATGTGGACTCTCTCTAATTGGGGGGATAATGTAAATTCTAGAATCATTTCTATACCGGTGTTCTTGACATACTATTATATACTCACCAAAAGAACATAAACATTCATGAGTTTAAATTATTACTCTATTAAACATGGAAAAATGGAATATGAACACTAGCAATGACTGATGTATTTTGCCAATTGCACCAGCCTCTATTTTTACCAGGTTACTCAGGGGACATGGTAGTAGAACCTGGGACTGGTAGTCAAAAGATCCAAGCTCTGTTTCTGGGACTTGCACTGACACATGCAGTGACCACAGGCCTATCAGTTGATCTCCCTTCTTCTCTCAGATGTTAGAATTTAGGAGTGTTTCCTAACTTGACTAACCGCTGGGAAATGGAATGAGCATACCTATAACTCTGGGAAAAGTAAAAAGAACCAGCGGGGGACAAAGCATAAGATGAGTCTTAGCCAACTTAGCATGAGGCATGACTATTATTTGTTCTTACGAGAATTTAAACTTTTAAGAGAATTTAAATTCCAAATTTCAAATAACACTATTTCTAGGGGTGCCGGGGTAGCTCTGTCAGTTGAGCGTCCAACTTCGGCTCAGGTCATGATCTCGCAGTCTGTGAGTTTGAGCCCCGCGTCGGGCTCTTCAGAGCCTGAAGCTGCTTCGGATTGTGTGTCTCCCTCTCTCTTTGGCCCTTCCCCACTCATGCTCTGTCTCTGTCTCAGAAATAAATAAACATTAATTTTTTTTTTTTTTTTTTTAAATAATGCAAGGGCTCCTGAGTGGCTCACTCAGTTGAGCACCCGACTTCAGCTCGGGTCATGATCTCGCGGTCTGTGAGTTCGAGCCCCGCCTCGGGCTCTGTGCTGACAGCTCTGAGCCTGGAGCCTGCTTCAGATTCTGTGTCTCCCTCTTTTTCTGCTCCTCCCCGACTTGCGCTCTGTCCCCCTCTGTCTCTCAAAAATGAATAAATGTTAAAAAAAAATTTTTTTTAAGTAACACTATTTCTAAATGTTATCATCTCTCCTTTGGTAGGAAAATCCCTCAATTTTATGGAAGGAAAAGAGGACAATTTCGTCTTCTCTTCAAGCGCTTTTACCTCCTTGAGTCTGATTGTGCTCCTTCATAAAATCTGATTGTTATTTGAAGGGTTAGTGCAGTTACACCTTGAGTAGAAGTAGGGATACTTCACTTCTGAGAAAGAGCAAAGCCCCACATATTTTGAAATTCTGTTCAGAGCTTGCGTCACTTCATCTGCTCAGCATTTGTTGGGTGCCGCATGCTCTGCTCTGAGAATACAAAGGCAATGAAGATATGGTGCCTGTACCCAAGGAACCGCCAACTGATCAGAGGGGTTGGACATTTCAAGAAGTCATTGCGCTGCACTATGGGGAGTGTGAAGGTGAAGGGGGACAGCATAGAAGTGTCTAGGGCATCCAGAAAAAGTCAAAGATGTGGTTTATCGGTTAGCCTTGGTGGGCGGTGGAAGCAAGAAAAGGAAGGTCATTTTCCAGATACCGTCAGTTTTACAGTGATGGGTTTTGGAAAATGAATATTTTATCAAACCGAACTGTACACCTGGCAATGTGCCAGGGAGCAGTGAAGTCTATAAAAGCACTGGTTTTGGAGTTGGACAGATAAAATTACAAGTCCATTTCTGTCTACAGGTGTGACCTTGGGCAAGTTGTGTGACCTCTCAAAATCTGTTTCTTTGTCTAGAGAATGGAGATTATACAAGCATCTCCACCTCATAGGGTTATATGAAGATTAAATGAAAGAATACACATAAGTACCCAGCCCAGTCCGTGAAACCTGGTAAGACGGTAAGCGTTCAGTAAATACTAGTTATTATTAAATGCTCTATTATATATTTTCTCATTGAACTCTTGCAACAATCCAATGGATAGTAGGACACAGAACACAACAGATGCTAGAAAGATAGCTTCCGAACCATCAACAGTATGTGTGCCACAATAAGGAGGCTGGAATATATGTAGTAGGCAATGGTAAATCTTTTGAGGGTTTTAAGAGAGAACCAATGAGTTCTATGTTTTAGAAAGATCATCAAGATGATGGTATGGATAATGGGTTGGAAGGGCAGGGACAAAGAAGACAGGTTAGAAGTCCAGTTAAAAATTGCTTGCAGTAAATCACCCTGAGTGATAGTACTATGGGAGGGGTGCCTGGGTGGCTCAGTCGCTTAAGTGTCCAACTTTGGCTCAGGTCACGATCTCAAAGTTCGTGAGTTCGAGCCCCACGTTGGGCTCTGTGCTGATGGCTCAGAGCCTGAGCCTGCTTCAGATTCTGTGTCTCCCTCTCTCTCTGCCTCTCCCCCACTCACGCTCTGTCTCTCTCTCAAAAATAAGTAAACATTAAAAAAAAAATAGTAGCATGGGAAATCCTAAATGCAGCACTATAGACCTTCAGAAGGGATGGCTGGCATATCCCTTGTGACTTAACCTCTACCTCTTCCCGTATCCTATAATGGCAAAAGCTTTAGGGCTTGCCTATATGCTAATTCTTTCAAGCTAAGAATTGTACCAGTGACTGGTGGTCTTTTCAGATTCATTTTCTTTGTTACTAAGTGGCATGAGTTTTTGATCATCAATGAAAGGCAGCAAGTAAGCTCCCTTCTAGAACTGGAAGAACTAAATAATCAGTATGATTGTTTCTTGGCCTTAGGGGAGAAGTAGAAGCATATTCTCTAAAAGAACTGAAGTTTGAGGGGCACCTGGGTGGCTCAGTCGGTTGAGCTTCCGACTTTGGCTCGGGTCATGATCTCACGGTCCGTGAGTTCGAGCCCCACGTCCAGCTCTGTGCTGACAGCTTGGAGCCTAGAGCCTGCTTCAGATTCTGTGTTTCCCTCTCTCTCTGACCCTCCCCGTTCATGCTCTGTCTCTCTCTGTCTCAAAAATAAATAAACATTAAAAAAATTAAAGAACTGAAGTTTGATTTCTTACCATTTTTGTCATCTTTATTTGTAGATGATGTCATCATCATCCATCTATACATTAATTCAAGAGTAATATATTACACAATGGTAGCATTGATGTAAAACACCAACACAGGTTTACCACCTAGTGTTTCATCTATTTCTGCTTCAAAAAGCCAATTTTCTTTATCCCAGCATTTAATGTTTCCACTGTAAAAAAGTAATCTCTATCCCCTATTTTTGCTAGAGATTCTCAATAGTAAAAAGTATATTTCAAAAGAGCAAGGAATTTAATGGAATTTAAAAGCATGTTGAAGGCAACTCTGCCAGAATGCCAGAAGCCAGATAAATCAGGACTGCTCTCTTGCTTGTGTTCCAGCATAATATATATCTTAAGAAATGGATGCGAAACCAAGTTTTCTTTTGAAATACCACGTTTTGTATCCCAAATTCTTCCCTTTCTGCATGTGCTCTGATCCAGTTTTACTTAACAAGACATGCTTTATCAGAGTTGCCTTGATTTCAGTTGTTTGCATAAGAGGGTCATGTACTTTGAGGTACGTGTGGTGACGACATGACAGAGAACTATCTGGAGATAGAAAAGAGTCCAGACATAAAGAAGAAAAAGGGTTTCAGCATTTTATGTTTTTTCAGGATTTGCAGTTTTAAAGTGATAAAAGCAAAATGTGTGTTAGCCCTTTAAAATTATTACTTATGGGGCACCTGGCTCAGGTGGTTGAGTGTCTAACTGTGGCTCAGGTCATGATCTCACAGTTTGTGGGTTCAAGCCCCGTGTCAGGCTGTGTGCTGACAGCTCAGAGCCTGGAGCCTACTTTGGATTCTGTATTTCCCTCCCTCTCTGGTTCTCCCCCACTCATGCTCTGTCTCTCAAAAATAAACAATGAAAAAAATTTGTTTAATTATTGTTAAACTGGGGCACTTGGGTGGCTCAGTCCGGTAAGCACCTGACTCTTGAGTTTGGCTCAGGTCATGGTCTCTCTGTTCGTGAAACTGAGCCCCATGTCAGGCTCTGTGGGTCATACTGTGGAGCCTTCTTTGATTCTCTTTCTTCCTCTCTCTCTGCCCCTCCCCCGATCACACATGGGCACACATGTGCTCTCTCAGTCTCTATCTGTCTGCCTCTCAAAATAAATAAAGATTTCTAAAAAAAAATTAAAAAGTTATTGAACACATTATCATGTTGCATTTAAAATGTTAATCATATAAATTTTAAAACTGGTTTGAAATATACGATGAAAATGAGAACTGTAAATGTTCTAAATAACTTATTTAAAAATATACAGTATTAAATTTATTTAATGTGTCTGAAACTGAGAAAAGTTATCACAACACTAGTGAATAATAACCATGAGATCTTTTCCTCAAGTTTAAGACTTGGTGGTAGTGGTTGTTTTTTGATTATTACAAGAATCTACAAATGTTAAATCAGGAAATGAGCTTTGAGACTTGGAAGAAAAAGTGGAGGAAAAAAAGACATTCCTAAATACTATCACACGTTTAATAAATGTGAATGAGTTTAAGAAAAAAGCAAGAAAATTAGATAGTTTTAAAGTAAAAAAATTACAACCACGATTAATCATCCAGACAGAGTAAGTGCTAAGAAACCACAAGAAAAAATAAGCAAAAGTTAGCAAATGAATTTAAAAATATGAAAAAAGACTGAATTAAAAGGGAAAAGCCACCAAACTTCAACCACAGCCATGTCCTACTGAGAATGACATTTGTATAAACACCACAGGCAAAAAAGCAGGAAAGACTAGTTTTTAAAAACTGATTTCCATAAACACCTCAATTTAACCATCAAAAATTACAAAAGGTAAAAAGGTCTTTTTAGTGAACAGGCTGGGACAGCAAATATCATACTTCTACTTAATAATTTAATTTTTAGAACTAAATAACAGAATTTGTGTTTAACTGCATAACCCTGACTTGCTTCTAGTAAGTGAGCTTCTAAGTGAGCTTGATAGTTTCAACCCTGAGATATTTCTCGCTTGTCTAGGTTGATTTTTCTTTTTCTTTTTTTTTAATGTTGACTTATTTTTGAGAGACAGAGACAGAGACAGAGTGTGAGTGGGGAGGGGCAGAGAGAGAGGGAAACATAGAATCTGAAGCAGGCTCCAAGCTCTGAGCTGTCTGTCAGCACAGAGCCTGACGCGGGGCTTGAACTCACAAACTGTGAGATGATGACCTGAGCTGAAGTCAGACACTGAACTGACTGAGCCACCTGGGTGCCCCTAGATTGAGTTTTCAATTCAATTTTTTTTCTTGTAAGAAAACACACACACACACACACACACACACACACACACACACACACAAATAAAACCTTGAACACACCAAGATAGTATTTCATGATACAAAAGAATTTTTTAACCCTGAAAATTATAAATAGATCAGTACTTGAAAAGATATGAACTTAAAAGAGCAAATTTCAAGCACATAGAAAAGAAAAAGGTATGCATTAAGTATAACTAATTCCTATAATAACTTATAAATAATCTAATATCCTTTTATGATAAAGTAAGCATATGAAAAATAGAAGAATATAGTTCAGTTTAAAAAAAATTAGGTGTCACATGTGACACCATTTCAGTAAGATAGGGAATTTTTTTTTTTATTCTCAAGTTAGATTACATACAGTGTAGTTTTTGGCTTCAGGTGTAGAATACAGTGATTCATCACCTGCACATAACACTCAGTGCTCATCCCAACAAGTGCCTTCCTTAACGCCCATCACCCCTTTAGCCCATCTCCATCAACCCTCAGTTTGCTTCTGTATTTAAGAGTTTCTTATGGTTTGCCTCCTTCTCTGTTTTTTACTTTTTCCTTCCCTTCCCCTATGATTATCTATTAAGTTCCTCAAATTCCACATACAAGTGAAATCATATGATATCTGTCTTTGACTGACTTATCTTGCTTAACATAATACCCTCCAGTTCCATCCACATTGTTGCAAATGGCAAGATATCATTACATTTTTGTTGCCGAGTATATTTCATTGTGGACATATATACACACACACCACATCTTCTTAATCCGTTCATCAGTTAATGGATATTTGGGCTTTTTCCATATTTTGGCTATTGTTGATAGTGCTACTATAAACATTGGGGTGCATGTACCCCTTCAAATAAGCATTCCTGTGTTCTTTGGATAAACTCCTAGTAGTGCAATTGCTGGGTCATAGGGTAGATCTATTTTTGGTTTTTTGAGGAGCCTCCACATTGTTTCCCAGAGCAGCCCCACCAGTTTGCATTCCCACCAGCAGTGCAAAAAGGCTCCGATAGGGAAGAATTACTGATGACATAGTGCAGAATCCCCTTGGTGACTAAGGTGGTTGAGGCTAGGAGACCTAAACTGTAATTAACACAGTTCAGGTCGTCACCATGTCTCACTGGAGTAACCTGTCCTATTTTCTTCAAAACCATGTTCCAGAATGAATCGTTTAAAACTCAGATCTGACAGGGAACATTACATGATGCATCAACCAGCCACGAACAGAATCAGTGATGTGGCTAAAAGGCGAGTGTGTAGATCCTTGCTATAACTCGTGTGCTGTTAGTGCTAATTTATTCATTATACCAACTCTTTTTGTTTTTCTTTTTTCAGCAAGGATGAACCCTTAGTTATCCTGAAGCCCCAGATTCATTTCAAGTCTGGGCTAAAAGACAGTTTTGACATTTTGATAATCTTGATGAAGCATGGAAATCAGGATGAGTAGGGGGAGCAGAGAGGGGACGCTGCAGGCCTATCTAAGCACATTGTGTGACATTTACCTGCCATCTTCTCCTTACCTATAAAATGGAAACAATGTTAGTCCTACTTACTTCATGGGGCTATTGGGGAACTTCATGTAAAATTAGAATGTATGTTAAAGGTCATTACAAATCATGCAGGGCAGAGCAAATTCAATAATTCTCTATTAGAAATAGCAGATTTATAATTGAGATACAGGTAAACATTTCCAGTGCTCATAGTCAGAAATGAAGTTTAATTATGAGGGTACATCAAGTCACTGGTTAACTCTGAAACCTCATTTTGTCAGTATTACCACCCTCTCCAGGCATTCTGGTATTTTGTTGTTGTTTGTTGTTGTTCCTTGAACCAAATTCATTTTCATCCCCTAATTTTTGCACTTATTATCCCTCCTCTACATGGTTAGCTACTCCCCTGGATGCGTGTATGGCTTCTCATCATTTGGGTTTCAGCTCTAATGATACCTTCTCATCCATGCCCCCCATCAATATCAAAGACCACTGTGCCACAGCCCTGCCCCACTCCAATTTCACATGACCTTTATTTTCTTTTTAACATTTATCACCTAAATCTCTTATTTATTTTTTAGTTGTTTATGGATAAAGTCACCGCTACGTAAGAGCATTGTGCCCTTTTTTTGGAAGGAGGACCTGACTGACCAAGCAGTCTGTCACTAAGCAAGATCAAACTGCTAACATTCTGGATGACAGGAAGTTCACAGTGACCTTGTCAAATCAGAGAGATGATCTGTTGGAAACTTGACTTTCCAGATGAACGAGGTGGGGAAGGAAACATACAAGGACAAAAAACACTGAACAGAAATAGACTCAGGATAATTTTTTTTTTTTTTTTTGCTTTGCCCTTACATATAAGAAGTTGGAACCGGCCTAACATATTAAGCAAATAACAGTTTGGAGAGTAGAATTTCTTGTTCTTTTTTGTCAGTACCCTGCAACCTGAATCCTATGAAAAATGAGATTGAAGTAGCCTGAAAAGATGAAATTGACAATTTTCTACACGCTGCATTTGGATAAGTAAAGATATTCTTCTATGAATTAAATTCAAAATGTACATACTTATCAGATAACTCATTTTCCTATAATTTCTATTCTATAGCATATGAAATGTTATTTTAAAATATTGCTCTTAGTCTCATCCCCTAAGGCAAAATTGTGATATGGCACACCTACTTATTGGCATTCCCCAACATCTTCTTTCAAAAATTGTATCTTCTTATTTTTTTTTAACTAAGCTCTGTGCTAAATGTTGGGCTCGAACTCATGACCCCAAGATCAAGAACTTCATGTTCTACTTACTGAGCCAGCCATGTACCCCCGTCTTCAGCTTTGAGACCCTTAATTCCCCTCCACTCACTGTTTTATCTACCTGTTGCACAACTCACTCTGTAAAGCCCTGCTTTCAGCTTTCAGCAGATCTCTGTTTGGTGTTTCTTCTTCTAAATTCCTACTCAAAATTATATATAACCCTACTGTGGCACTTAAAGAAGTGTATGATATAAAAAAATTTTTTTTAATGTTTATTTTTGAGAGAGATAGACACAGAATGCAAGCAGGGAGGGGCAGAGAGAAGGGGACAGAATCCAAAGCGGGTTCTGGGCTCTGAGCTGTCAGCACAGAGCCTGATATGGGGCTTGAACCCACGAACCGAACTGTGCGATTATGACCTGAGAAGATGTCAGATGCTTAACCAACTGGGCCACCCAGGTGTCCCAAGAAGTGCATGATTATAACTGTGTATGTGTCTGTCTCTCTCATTAGATTCTACTTGTACTACCAAATATATAGTCCCGGGGTTTATTTGTTACACAGCATAGCAGGTGTTCAATAAAGGTTTCCATTTTATACTTCTCCATTTTGTTAACTTAAAAAAAAAACCATTTCCCATATGTTACTTTATTATTGCTGTTTGACAGCCAACAGAAGTGGGGTTGGGTCATTTGTTTTCATATTTTTCTATGTTAAAAACCCATACCTTCTTTTTAGAAAAAAAATTCCAAAAGTGATGAAGTAAAGAGGATTTGTTATGTGCGACTGTGCTGTTTAAGAAAGACAACTATTTTCCATTTAACTGGAAGGAAAGTATATTGAAGAAAATCCCAGTGAATAGATGAATCTACATATAGTTCAATTTTCCAATTAATTTACTCAGTCATCTGAGTGGTTTGAACACAGACTCTAGAGCAGGGCCTTGGGTTTGAATTCTGGCTCCAACACTCGCTAATAAGCTTGTTTGACCTTAGGCAAATTCTTCATCTTTCTGTGCCTTAACTTTCTCATTTGTAAATGGGGCTAATAATTATATCTAATGCACAGGGTTGATCTGAGGACATATTCAACAAATATTTATTTAGGACATATTATATACCAGGCTCTGTTCTTGATATGAGTGATCAAATATGAAAAAAAAAAAAAAGCTTCTTCTTCGTAGAGTTTGCATTCCAATTAGCAAGATAAACATAAATACATATATATGTGTTAGAGATAAGTGCTAAGGAGAAAAAGAAAAGCAGAGAAGAGGAATATGAACTGTTGAGGAACAGACGAGATTTGGAATTTTAGATAGGGCAGCCAGGGAAGGTCACACTGGAAAGTCAACTTCTGAATACAGACTAATGAAAGTGACTGTAGTGGCAGCATCAGTCTCGATGGGGAGGCCTCCGATGCAGAAAGAACAGTAAATTGCAAAAACCTTAAGAAAGAAGCATGCCTGGTGGGTTCAACGGACAGCAAGAAGGCCAGTGTAGTTGAAGTGGAGTGAACAAGGAGGAAATTATAGGCAACAGGTGTGTGTGTGTGTGTGTGTGTGTGTGTGTGTGTGTGTGGCACACACTTGTGCCCATGCAGGCGGGTGATCAGGTCAGGCCCTGTGTGCTGTCATGACAACTTCAGCTTCTGAAGAGAAACGGGAGCCTTGCAGGAGTTAGGCACAGGAGCAGTGACAGAAGGAGATTCACGTTGTCGCATATTTCTCCAGCTGTCTCACTGAAAGCTGACCGGTTGGGGGTGGGGCGGCAGGAGTGGGGTGGGAGTTGGGGAATTTTGCAGAGGAGAGCAAAGGCAGCAAGAAGGAGGCCAATCAGGGAGCAATACTAGTTAGACTGCAGTTGTTGTCATAAGATGATGGAATCTGGACCCAGGAGGAAACATGCAAAGTGGGAGAGGAAAAAGAAGAGTCTAGAATTACACCAATATTTCTTGGACTGAACATCTAGAAAAATGGTGCTTATGAACTGAAATGCTTAATGTATGATTCTTACCATCATGTCTAAATGTATTAACATATTAAGTAGTTAATATATGTAAAGCACTTAGTATAGTACCTAACACCAAGTCACTCTTCTGTTCATGTTTGCTGTTATTACTAATAAATTGAGACAGGAAAATTTTAAATCCCTGTATTTTATTAAATGGCAATTGTTCATGTTAGAGTTACAACTTACGGTCTCTGGAAATCAAGTGATTGAAATGAGAAATTGAAAGACTCTCCACTGGCAGGGACAGGAAAGGAAACAAGATTTTCAAGTACTAACCAAATTCTGACTCCTTGAATCCTCCTTTTCACACCTACAAGTGCCTTTAATACAGCACCTCTTTCTTTTCTTTACTCTGGACTTTTGAAAGTATCCCTATCCTCATAAACAACACACACACACACACACACACACACACACACACACACACACTACCTTTTAAAAAACAGTCTCTGTTTCACGCTCACTATTGCAATGGAATTTACACTAAGCAGTACTGCTTTAAGTACCATTGAAGTTCCCTGTGTTTTGAAGAAACAGCAGTGACATTTATTTTTTACTATTATGTTCCTGAAACTGTGAAAGCCAATACAATAAAAGTATGAGAGAATTCTGAAATTCTAAACAGTTTAAAAGAAAATAAAGCACTTTTGGTTTCTATGTGATGGTACCTGTGTCCTTCTATGCAGTGCATTTCTCATTGGTGAACTATAGATGAAATTTCAAATTGAAAATATTTGAAGTCTGTTTTATGGCAGAAAAAGGGTCCTGGCTATGGCAGTAACTATGTGACTCATCTTATCTGGTTCAATTGATATTGTATCAGTTCTCCTTCCTGAATATCTAGAACCAGAGAGTGGGACCCTTTCCACAGTTACTATCGCAATTCGTAGTGTTTTTTTCAGTGGGCATTAGCTTATACCTACCTAGAATTCTGTTTCTGTGTAAGGTAAAGCTCTATTAAAATGTATGTTCATGTGAAAATTCCATTTTAGTTTAAGTCTTTATGTATAACAGGGCCTGGTAAATAAATTAACACTGGGGACGAACAAATAGACAACAAACTAGGGTTTGGTTGCTTTGACCAGACCAAGAAATTAATGCAAACAAATGCAGAAAGATACTAATTGCTGGCAACCCACCCACCCCACTCCCCTCCACCATGTCTTCCTCCAAAAGTCGGGGAGTTAGACAAAATTCTTTGTCATACAAGGATTCCCAAACTCACTGTTAAACATACTTACATTTTCTAAAGCCAAAAAGCCTTACTGTAATTTACAGATCGATTTGTCTCTTAAGTGGAAGGAACAAAGATAGGAAAGGAATTTGGGGATCTAAGTAACCTCTTTTATTTTTAATGCCACGGAGGTGCTGTGGGCTGTGGTTCTGCTAATTCAATAAAGGATACAAGCTCTCAGAGAATGGCAAGCATTCAGCAGGGGGATTCAAAAATAACTAGGACTCTGCTGGAAGTTCTCTGGGGAGAGATCTCACAGTGCTCCTTGTCATTCAGACAGTGAGTTAATGGGTTAATTAAAATGCGGAATTCATTCTCTTTAGTTTGGGGAAAATTCTTTCATTTCTTCTTCCTTCCTCCTCCCAATTTCCACTTACACATAGGCTTGTCTAATTTTTTTTTTTTAATGTTGATGCTTAGAATTTATAAGCAAATAGTATTTCATGGTTTATAAGGTACTGTCTTATACATTTCATATTCAATAGTTTAACTGGCTCAATTTTTTTTTTTTTTACAAATTGTCTTCACAATTCTATGATGAAGAAATTATTCAAGTTATTCATATTATTTCTGTTCTTTAGATGTATAACTTTATGTATGGATGCATGTATGCATGTATTTTGAGAGAGAGACCATGAGTAGGGAAGGGCAGAAAGAGAGAGAGAGAATTCCAGGCAGGCTCTGTGTTGTCAGCACAGAACCCAACATGGGGCTCGATCTGACGAACCATGAGATCATGACCTGAGACAAAACCAAGAGTCAGATCCCTAACCAACTGAGCCACCCAGGTGCCCCTAGATCTATAATTTGAAGCTCTAAGAATAGTTACTGGATCACTAAGTACTCAGAGTTTTAAGGAACAGAACCATAACTTGAACCTATGTCTTTAGTTTTAAAACCTTGTACTCTTTCCATTTCATGACAGTTAAATTTTGGTAGTTAATGTACTAATAAAATTCTTTGAGTATTTTCCAGAGACTCAAGAACAGGTAGAACCACAGGATAAGGGAATCAGGGTAAAGGAAGGTGGTGAGGAGAGACCAAAACTGGCAATGGATAAGCCAGCCACATAACAAAGAAAGAATACTCTTAACCTGTTTGAATGTGAAATGCACAGCCTTTATCATATTATGCAAGTACTAGATTTATCTATATTTTCACTGCCATATTTCATGTCTAGAACAGCATGCCTTATCAGGTGTACCACCAAGATTGAAAAATTAATTAAACCATGATACACCATCCATCAATTTTAAAAAGCTAAAATGGGGGGGCAGGCGATGGAGGGAAGGCAGATCTTAGAATCAAAGAAATACAGTATTGGTAACTGCAGAAGGTATGAAATTTCTGTAAATAAGTCATAACACAACCTTACTAGACAATCAATAAGCATTTATTAAGTGCCTATGGATGGGTACAATGAAGCAAAATGCATAATCTAGGTGAAGAAGCTTAAGTGCTGTGTATGAAATATTAATTACTATCCTTCAGTTTCACAGTGTTGACCACTGCTAAAAAAAACAGATCCATTTGTGCAAAAAGATGTCTGAGTGTGCAAGCATCAAGAGGGTACAAGGTAAAGAAGGGAGGAAGAGGAAGAGCAGGATAGGAGGAAGCAACTAGGGGAGGCGAGGATGGCCTGGAGGAGACGTAGAAGAATGGAGGAGGGATCGATCTAATTTAACCAGGAGCTTCACTGAAACTCAATGGTGGTCTGAATCCGGTCTGTACCAGCTTCCCTGATTATATAAGCAATAACTGCTGTCCTACGTATGAAATGATACTTGAAAACATCAGCTTTCAAAAAGGGTTTCATACATTGTTCAATCATCTCTGGCTTCATGTCTAATACTGAAGATTTTTCCATCCTTGCATATTTTTTGAATCATGAAGACTGAAAACTAGACAATTTCTCAGATTTGAACTAGTTATTTCTCAAATTTGAACTAAATGTAATGATTAAATGTTGGGCAATGCTTGGAAATTAAATCTTGTTATGACTGGTGATCAACTTCCTTGATGACCTAAAAGCTTTAGAATTTGTGATTAAAATTAAAAAGTTGTCTGAGCTGAAACTAATCATCTAAATATTTTACTTGGGCATTTTGCATATATCATGATTACCATCCCAAAATCTGTGTGCTGAACTGGAAAATTGAAATTAGATTGTTTCTAATTAAAAACATTTCTGTTTCTGTAATGAGAATTGTATACATAAATTGCCCTATAATGTGAAATAATTACTTTTGAAATTACTCAAATAAAAAGAAAAGATCCTCAACCTTTTAGCTGTGCATTATGCTCATGAATTTATTACTAATTTGAAAGAGATAATATCCTCAACATCATTAAGCCTCATGACTAAGTGGTAATATTACACATTCTGATGTTGTCACATAGTTGCTGTGATTGAGGAAAAACTAACCTAGTTATGGTAATTACTTCTTTAGAAAGGCAAAATTATAAATAAATAATAATGCAGAGCAATTTCATTTTTAAAAGTCAATAATGAATTCCATCAGCTGCATGCCATTAAAAATCAAAGAGGTTACTCACATGCATCAGATCTTTTTATAGCTTTATTCCTTCCATTTAAAAGTACAGGCCGATCCATCAATAATAATAATGTTATTTTGACTTGTTTGACCAAAACTTAATAAAAAAATACAAAAACCTCCTATTTCTCTCCTCATTTCTCTGGAGCCCAGAGAACTTAAAGGAATAAAATGCTGAAGGAAAACAAATGCATTTAAGCCAAGTGTTAAACAGATGGTGAGGAGAGTCTAATGAAATGTATTACCAGTTTTTGAAACCCAGAGCAGTGGTGATAAAATATAAGCATGTGACTTGATCACTGTTACTACCTGAGCTGTGCACAATTTTTCAGTTAGGGGCAAGGTAAGACAATATGGAAACCTTATTGACAAATGACTTCCAGTGAATGCATGAAAAGAAGTTACTGATGACTTGTTATAAGTGGCCATTGTACATGAAAACAAACTCTAAATCACTATGTCTGAATCTATATCTGGGAGCAACTCCTGATAGAATTGTAGTTAGCAGCAGTACCTATAGTAAATCAGGGACAAATAATGTACATGCACCGAAAGTCTTTTTTAGATTCTATATTTAGATTTAGTATTTCAGCATAGTTTACCCTCTCTGGACCTCCCCTACCAAACATTCCCTTTTTAGAAGCAGTAACCAAGATTTCTATATAGCTTATCCGGATTTTGAAAATACAACACAAAGCCAGCCTTATCTGACTTTCCAAAATGACTTCTTTAAAGCTGAGAGCACTTACACATACCTTTGCGAGGGCAGAACATTTCTGAGGTCCTCCCTTCAAATCTACTCAGCCAGCAATATGCTGCTTTCAGGAAGAGAGGACAGGGATTGTGGTTCTGGTGCTGCCCTGGGTAATACAACACTTCCTGTCTGGGAGAGTGCCCTCTCCTCCCACCCGGTGCCTGACCCCTGGTGGCAGTGTGGGAGATTCAGAAGTTTCCGTTTCTGCACACAGGAAACTGTACCCACCTTGTGACTGTGGACTTGCTCTTGGCTCATCGAATATTTTGGAAACAGTGCCAGCATGCTCCGCATAATATGTTACTAAGTTGACCCTACAAGTCTACCATGAAATGACAAAATAACTCCGTATCTAACTTCTGTACAGTTTCTTATCATAAGGTAAATCAATGGCATGACCACCTTTAACAAATCTCTATTATTTAGTCTTAATAGCACTGACAGGCAGTACATTTGATAAGCTGGGTACTGACCTAGCTGGTGTTTTGTACCTTTACAGGTATTTAAATGCTGTGAGCTCACTGTTCAAACGTAAGTTTCATTTTTCCCTTAGAACCTCCAACTGCATCATGATACAGTATACCTTATATTAATATTATGCTATTATTGTTATTTCTTTCTGTGTTTTTTTTTTCCCCAGTTAGTACAGGAGAGAGTCCACCACAACATCCATCATGGTGCTGAACACTTAGTAATTGAATGAATGCATAGAAGTCATAATAATTCTCTCCTTGTGCCCTCTTAATCCACATTCCCTGTTAGCTCTATGGAAGCAAATGGCAGCCTCAAGAGCCTGACTTTCTCTGACTCCATGAGAATGTCTTTTAACTTCAAAATCCTGGAGAAGATTTTGGTGGATGCTTTTTTTTTTTTTTAATTCTCTCCTGTCATCATATTTTTTATGAGATCCTTCAATGCAGCTCACTGAGATATACACATATAATTCTGTATTTTATTTGGGGGTAGGAATCATGATCATAGAATGCAAAAAATATCAACTCAGATCCTTGCAAGTCCAAAGATTACTGGATGCCAAGACAGTGGGCTTCAGGGGCAGTTTAAAAGATATAAAGGTCAGTAAAAACTGTGTGCAGAGTTAGGATACTGTAACGAACTAACAATGGTTATAAAGGAAGCAGAGTTCATGTTACTACCAGTTTATAAAAATGACACTCTATATCACAGCAAAGATACTAAGATTTTGTATGCAATACAGAATCTATTGCCTTTGCCAAGTTCTGACAGCTCCATAATGAACTACTCATTGCCTAGTAAAGCAAACCAATGCTTTTTAGAGGGAAATGTTATAAACTGGCACTATGATTCATTTTCAAATAAAGATTTATGATGTCACATCTTTCCTATGGAACTACGTTTGTATCCACTACAAACTCTTTATTTGGCACCTTTAAGAGTTCCAGTAGTGTGGCACCTGGGTGGCTCAGTCAGTTAAGCTTCTGACTTCAGCTCAGGTCACGGTCGCATGGTTGTTCTGTTCCTGAGTTCGAGCCCCTAATTACAGTGCAACCCCTGCTTCAGATCCTCTGTCTTCCTCTCTCTGGCCCTCCCCACCTACACAGGCCCATGTACGCGCTCTCTCTCTCAAAAATAAATAAACATTAAAAGAGAAAAGAGTTCCTGCAGTATTCTCTATGAATGCTATTCAATAAGACAACATATGTAAAACTTCTAGTAAAGTTCCTGATATTCTGCTATAACTAGGTCCTTAATAGATATTAATTTCCATTCTTTCCCTTAATGACATGGCTGGCTTAAAGTAATGCTAATGGCCACAGTGCCTTACATATGTTTAATGCTCTATCATTTATGAAGTGCTTCAGCTAATATTCTCCTGTTATGTACACAACCACACTGGGAGATGCTGCTTATCCTCAAAAGTTTTGCCGAGTTAGCTATGTACAGAAAATGACAGACCGTTTCCTCGCAGCTTTAAGTGGTGAGCAAAAAGAGAGGGCAGAAGTGTTCTGAAGATGTGCTGATGTTCATCTTCAAATAATTTAGCATAGCTTCAGACTCCCAGGAAACAAGAACAGCACATAAAAATGGAAGGAATTGGTTCTTTTTTTAAACTAGACTTCTTGTTAAAAGCACACACACACACACACACACCCTGAACAAAATATACACACGTGGTTTTCAACATCTGCAGAAGATGCAAAGGAGGGTTTTGACATTTCTATATCTCACATAGATGGGAATGCTATCTATATTTGCATTGTGTTTGAATATGAACAAGAAAGCTACAAAAACACACACATTGTCATATCAAACACGCTTGTGAACTGGTATGTGACAGGTGCCTATATAAGCAAATATCTACATCTATATATGCGCCATATCTACACAAGATAGAGATTTCCCAATGTTTTGTCATTTGCTCTTTCTTATTTGCTCTCATTAGGAATCTGACAGGAGCTAGACGTGACTCACTCATCAGTTAAGTGTAGTTGTTTCAGGGTTTTGTAAGACCAACTCAATATTTTAATTGTGTTTAGACCTGCCCATTAGGCCTCTGATGTGCATAGTTTCCTATGAGTAGTACTGGTTCTTAGGCACTGCTTTCTCTTAGCTGTCCATCACCTTTGGGATCCAGGTTGCTAAGAGCTCTTCTTTAAAAATACAGTAAAACCTTGCCTTGTGAGTAACTTGTTCTGTAAGTGTTCCACCAGAAGAGCAAACATTTCTAATAAATTTTAATTTATGATGCTGAATGTCACATGATCACAACTGAGCCAATGGTTCTCTCTCTCTCTCTCTCTCTCTCTCTCTCTGTCTTGCTGCAGGATTGTGGGTGATTGTCTCCCATACTCAGATGCTCTGTCTCAGGCGGTGGTGTTTGGCAGGAATCAGTGATTTTTCAGAACGTTGGAAGGTGCCCACAACTGGCACTAGTGTGTTTTTGTCACTTCAAAGCACCTACGGACAGCCCTCTGCTTTTCCAGACAAGAGTAAGCTAAGGAATGCTTTGCTTCATTCTAGGTCATTGGATAGGTTCCTTCTTAAAGTTGTACAAAAAAAAAAAAAAGAAAGAAATATTCCATTGAGTCAATAGATAGCAGTGATTCCATTAGTGATAGTGCAAGTTGTCCTACACAATAACCCTCCTCTTTCTTGTCTGCTTCACACCAGCCATGAAGGTTTTCAAAGGTAAGTGCAGGTTAATTTATTTTTCTTTATATTTTGTATTTTCTTTATTATTGTGTATTACAGTATTGTAACCATTTTTATATGAATATTTTGGGGTTGTAGAATGAATCATCTGAGTTTCCACTATTTCTTATGGGGAAATTCGCTTTGATAAGTAAGTGCTTTGGATTATAAGCATGTTTCCAGAACAAGTTATGTTCAGAAACCAAGGTTTTAATCTATTTTTATGGGGCACCTGGGTGGCTCAGTCGGTTGAGCGTCCAACTCTTGATTTCAGCTCAGGTCATGATCTCATGGTTCATGGGATTGAGACCCACATTGCTCTCTCTCTCTCTAAAATAAATAATATATATAACATAATATATATTATTTATTTTATTATATTTATTTTATTTATATTATATATGTAATACTTACCTATTTATTTGAGAGAGAGAGAACACACAAGCAGGGAAGAAGGGCAGAGGGAGAGGGAGAGAGAGAATCCCGAGAAGGCTCTACACTGAGCAGTAGCTCAATCCGATGACCCTGGGACCATGACCTGAGCTGAAATCAAGAGTCAGATGCTCAACTGACTGAGCCACCCAGGGGATCCCCTATTCTAGATTATTTTTCTAGCTTAGTTTTTAATTTATTTTCCTGGTTTACATTTCTTTTAATGTTTTTTTTTTTGGGGGGGGGGCAGAGAGAGAGGGAGACAGGATCCAAAGCATGTTCTGCCCTCTCAGCACAGAGCCCAACGCAGGGCTCCAACTCAGAAACCTTGAGATCATGACCTGAGCCGAAGTCAGAGGCTTAACCAACTAAACCACCCAGGCTCCCCTTTCCTAGTTTACCTTTTTTTTTCTTTATATTATATCTGTTAATTACAGCATGTAGATTAATGAATTTATGGTAATGTGACTTATTTTATTTTTTGAAAGTATTTTTAAAATTTTATTATGGTAAGAACATTAAGCATAAGATATACCCTCTTAAAATAAATTTAAGTGTACCATACATTATTGTTGACTATGATAATGTGACTTTAAATTCCTAAGTGTGTTGGTTTATTTTTATGATATGGATAAATCTGCTTGATTACATCATCAGAGTTTGTTCAAATTGAGCTTTTTTTTTTTGAAGTTGGTAGAGAAAAAACCCTTGGCTAAAGGAAGATCTATGATAAAAACTCTTTCCAAGACTTGGGTAATTTTGGAATCATGTGATCTTTCTATTTATAGATGTTAATTGTTGGCAGGTAGGATTATAAAAGTACTTTTGCTAATAACACATTACAATGCCAAGGATACAATCTTAACCTGAGATGTGAATTTTACAGATAGTGCGCACCCTTTTCAAAATGCACCCTGCAGAAGACCAGTAAGAGCACTTCCCCTCTCAGGTGAAGTACTGAATGGGAAAAAACGGGGTCACGATGCTGAATGATGAATGGTGTCAGTTCTCAACTAAGATTCTCAAGGGGATGGATGAAGGAGAGGCGATTTCCCCTGGTCCGTAGAAACCCTCTAGCTTCTCTAGGAGAAAGGGTGCTTGTCAAGTATTTAACAAATTTTTTTCTTAACGGAGGGAGTGTTTCAAAGAGATTTTGAACTGCTTATAGCAGCACTTACTGTTGGATACATAAAGGGTATTTTAAGTGTTAGGCTTCATGGAAAAGAAATGCCTCACAAAACTGCTGTAAGTTTAAAATTCATAAAAGAGCTTTTACTAAAGCAAATCGGGTAGCCTGTAAAAAAACTTAATGTGGTTTACTGAACAACTACATGTTTGAAGCAAGCCTGTGCTAAACACTGAGGTTACAGTGCGGATGCAGCCACCTGTTACACACAGCCTTTATTTATTTTATCATTATTTTTTTTAATGTTTATTGTTGAGAGAGAAAGAGACACAGAGTGTGAGAGGGGGAATGGCAGAGAGAGAGGGAGACACAGAATTCGAAGCAGGTTCCAGGCTCTGAGCAGTCAGCACTGAGCCCGACATGGGGCTGGAACTCACAAACCGTGACATCGCGACCTGAGCTGAAGTCTGACACCTAATCAACTGAGCCACCTCGGCACGCCTACACACAGCCTTTTAAATTCTCTTCTTCCTTGTGCACATACTTTATGACTAAAGAAAAAATAAAGTCTCTTACAGTTCTGTGCTTTTGGGAAACATGTCACATATTAAGCAGGGAGCAAATTTTCCATTCTGTTCTTCCCTCCTGTTACATTGCTCAGCAGTCTGCACTCAGTAGTCAGCATCCCTCCCGCATTCTCTGGGCTACATCAGCTAACGCAAGTGTTGCAGAGTGATGAACAGTTAAGGCTCTGGAGCCAGTCTGCCTGGGCTCAAATCTCTGGTTCTCTACTTTACAGACATGAGGCCTGGGGTAAATTATCAACCTCTCTGCCTCTCAGTTTTATCATCTGTGAAACCAGGATTTTAATAGTTCCTACCTCCTAGGGCTGCTATCAGGATTAAATGACTTAATACGTACATGGTACGTAGAACAGTACTTGGCCTAAAGTAAGTACCCAATAAATGCTAGCTTGTTAAATGATCATCATGAAGAGACAGCTATAAAAGCATGTGTAGAAATCTCACATATTGCCTGCCATGTCAAGACAAGCCATGTTTGTACAACATTTTTTATAATGCAAAAATTGATTAGAATGAACTCTTCAAAACAAAGCTTGAACAAACAAACAAGCAAAAAAGTAGAATCAAACCTATAAATACAAAGAACAAACATGATGGCCCGAGGGGTGGGGGTGGGAGACAGGCAAAATTGGTGAAGGGCAGTGGGAGCTACAGGCTTCCAGTATGGAATAAATAAGTCACAGGAATAAACAGTGCAGCACAGGGAATATAGTCGATGGTACTGCAATCGTGTTGCAGAGTGACAGATGGTAGCTACACCTGTGACCACAGCATATATAGAGAGTTGTTGAATCACTATGTTATATACCTGAAATTGGAACATCATGTGTGACCTGTATTCAACATTAAAAAAAAAATATCTTCTCTTTTGGGGCACCTGGGTGATTCAGTCAGTTAAGTGTCTGACTCTTCCTTTCAGCTCAGGTCATGATCTTGCCGTTTGTGAGACCGACCCCCACATAGGGCTCTGTGCTGACAGCAAGGAGCCTGCTTTGGATTCTCTCTCTCCCTCTCTCTGATCCTCCCTCATGCTTGCTCTCTCTCTCTCTCTGGATCAAAATAAATAAATAAACATTAAAAAAGATTTTCTCTTCAAAATTTATTTTATTTCATATTTTTTATGTTTTATTTATTTTATTATTTTTTTTTAAATTTTACTTCCATTAGAGTTAACATAGAGTGTTCTATCACTTTCAGGTATACAACCTGATACCTGTGTTGATTCAACAATTCTATACATTACTTGTGTTCATCATAAAAATTAAGTCTCAATCCCTTTCACCTATTTCACCCATCCCCCCACCATCTCCCCTCTGGTAACCACCAGTTCTTTACAGTTAAGAGTTTGTTTTTTGGTTTGTCTCTTTTTTTTCCCCTTTGTTCCTTTTTTGCTTGTTTGTTTCTCTCTCTCTGTCTTTTTTCCCCCAAGGAGTTTATTTCGGCCAGCCTGGGGACAGGGAGTCTCTGCATCTTCAAGAATGTGTTGGGTCCCTGGCAGTGCATTATGGATTGTGCTGGCTATGCAGCAGCCGGTGGGACAGCGGGAACTTGATCGTCAGTCCCGGAACTGCTGGCCTGAGGGCTGGTGGCACTTGCTGGCTGCAGTCTCCTCCACCTTCGTGACCTGGATCGAGTGAGCCCGGCGCGGTGTGGAGCACCCGCCCGTGTCTCAGTAGCGCTGGGTGACAGCGCCTGCCGCGGTCGGTCCCGGTACTGCCGGTACAGGTTGTGGGCGCCCCTGCGGGAGTCAGAGCACAGCCAGGTGCTGAAGTTCCTCACCCTCAAGGGGCATTTCTCATTTCTCAAACACCTGTCCACAGTCCACGATTTCCCCTGAAGACTTCATCTTCAGCTGAGACACAAGTACCAGAAGCGGGACTCGGTGACAACATGATCAGGTGCAAAGATTCGCATGTAATAGAGGGGTGGAGTGTGGCATTTGGGGGTGGGCAGGAGGCACCCCACTACCTTGTATTCTCCCAGTGTGCCCAAGGCCTTCAGGGCGCTCTCTCTGCTCTGGCTGCCACCCAAGAAAGGAAGTTCTTGTTTTAGTTTCTTAAATTCCATATATGAGTGAGATCCTATGGTATGTCTTTCTCTGACTTATTTCAGTTAGCATTACACCTTCCAGATCCATCCATGTCGTTGCAAATGTCAAGGTTTCATTTTTTTTTTTTTTATGGCTAAGTAGTATTCCATATCTTTCTCCATTCATCTATGGATGGACGTTTAGGTTGCTTCCACATCTTGGCTACTGTAAATAATGTTGCAGTAAACATGGAGGTGCAAATGTCTTTTCAAATTAGTGTTTCCATAATCTAAAAAAAAGCTTTTCTGGTCTGATTTGGAAAATTAAAAATTATCATGAGAAGAGATAAAGAAAGGAAATAAAAGAAAAAATGCAGATCATCGTGATGAATGAGTTTTAAGCTTGATTTCAAGATCCTACAATAAAGTCTACAGAAGAAAATGAATGGTTACATGCATAAGAAGCTATATAGTACATGAAAATTATTATATCCTAAAAGAATTATGTTAAAGTTAACGTCTGATTAAAATATTTATATCAATCAATGGTGCTGTGGAGACTGCCTAATAGCATATATTTTTAACTTTTTACTTTGTAAATTATAATTATTAATTATAAAATATGAAGAGTGTGCCTTGAATATACTGTTTTCATTTCCATATGATGTTCTGCCCCATTTTGTCTTCTACTCTTACTTTATATTTATTTTACATGAACTTGAAAAGGGTATGCTTATCAGACAGAATTTTTCAGCAAAAGGAAGACAATCTTTAGGATTATGGACATCAAGAAGGGGAAACAACAAAGATCGAGAAGAATAAAATGAGAAAGAAAAATGATGAATTGATTAGAAACTGATGAATAAGAAAATAAAATGGAATAGATATTTTAGAAAATAATTCAAGCTGTTTCAGTCATGTAAGTCAATCCTGGAAAAAAGTCAGTTCTCTTGAAAAAAACAGAATGACTTTTTTTGTTGTTTGCACTTTTTTTTTTTTTTTTACCATACAGAGGTATGTAAATTAAAATTATATTATATTTGGTCTATGTGCCTAGACCATGTGCCTAGAAACTGATATAAAAACTGGAATTCATTATTTTATTTTATTATTATTATTTTAAACTTATTTATTTAAATTCAAGTTAGTTAACATACAGTGTAGTATTGGTTTAGGGAGTAGAACTCAGTGATTCACCACTTACATACAACACCCAGTGCTCATCCCAACAAGTGCCCTCCTTAATGCCCATCACCTATGAAGCCCATCCCCCCAACTACTTCCCTTCCAGCAACCCTCAGTTTGTTCTCTGTATTTAAGAGTCTCTTATGGTTTGCCTCCCTCTGTTTTTATCTTATTTTTCCTTCCCTTCCCCTACGTTCATCTGTTGTGTTTCTTAAATTCCACATATGAGTGAAATCATATGATATTTGCCTTTCTCTGACTGACTTATTTTGCTTAGCATAACACACTCTGGCTCCATCCACATTGTTGCAAATCAAGATTTCATTTTTTTGATCACCAAGTAGTATTCCATTGTACATACGTACCACGTCTTCTTTATCCATTCATCAGTTGAGATAGTGTGGCACCGAGTTACTTTACTTATTAAAACAATGTATTACACTTCCTGACAAAAGTCACTGCTTTAGTACAAAAGCAAAGGACTCTCCATCACTACCTAAAGGCTAGAAAGGATCCTAGATATCAGCTTAGTTAATTTTGGAACAGTCATTTGGAACAATGAATGGGGAGGGGAGGAGGCAAAGAGAAGAGACTGGGGTGTCCAGGCTGTTTGACCAGTGATGCTAGTTCACGCAGGACAAAGGTTTTACTCCTCCTGCTGTCATCTTTCTGACACCACACTTTCAGTTCTCTGGGGTCTATCCAGTTCAGGGTCAGTAATCTTCAGGGCAACATCTTTGCACTTGGGAGACTCCTTCACCTTGTCCTTGGTCCTCAATATCCCTTCTTCCCCACAAAATGCAGTCCAGTTTGTGTTCTCAGTCTAAGCACAAAATCATGAGGACAACTGAAATCAATACCCAGACTAAATTAGACCTGGCAGAGTGGATTCACTGCTCACAGAGTGGATCACAGGATCCAGACCTAGGAACTCCCTTCCTTCCTTATCCTCTTGCTCACTGAGTATAATAATACACATAGGCCTCTCGGCTGTTCCTTGAACACCAAGCATACTCCTGGCCTAAGGCCTTCACACTTGAAATTCCCCTTTTCTTAGAATGTTCTTCCAAGACATTAGCCTGACTTTGCTTCACCATTATATTAAATCCCTGTTCATATACTTCTTCACTAGAGAGGTCTTCCCTGATTACAGTACCCAAGGAAACACCCCCTTATACACTTTTCTTTCATGACACTTACCACTGCTTCTGAATAACCACCCCCACTAGAATTTAAGCTCTAAGAATGTTCCTTGCTATTTTCCTCACATCCAAAACAGCCTCTAGAACACTGTAGGAGGCCAATAAGTATGTGTCCAATGACCCAACCAGAAGTTGCTAGACACAGAAGTTGCTGTGGAAAACCATATTGACTGAATGAATATGTACACACCTGATGCGAGTTTCAAAAACATATTCATAATAATCCAATTTTTTTGTTATTTTAAGGGTTGATTCTAACTTTTGATTTGATCAGACTTGGAGTGTCATGAATGTTTCCTTGTGTTGGTGGAGGAGATGTGGTAAGGGAAATAGAGGAAAGGATCTAGTTTGGTACCAGAAACAATGAAGAAATTCAGGTTAAAGGGGGACCTTGTAAAACCACTTGTGGAAAGGTTAATTTTGAATTATCAGTGGAATGTCCTAATGGATATGGTTAGCAAACACTTGAATTTATAGGTCTATTGTTAATTATAATCTTCTTGGATGGAAATCTAGATTCATGCATCATTTGCTCATCTATGTAAATTAACATTGCTTAGGACAAAGGTATGCTCATTATTCTTTACATAGATTCAACCACTGTAATATTTTATCCCATTTCTTTTACATTTGTGTTTTCTTTCTCTCCATGATATGTAAATATGTATATATATATATATATATATATATATATATATATATATATATACATCATATATATATTTATATTTATATACACACACACAGTGTATATACTTGCTGAACCATTTGAGGGTAAGTTACATGCATCATGGTCCTCTGTCCCTAAATACTTAGGTATACTTCCTATGACTATGGATGAATATGGATATTTTTTAATAACCATAGAGTTGTTTTCAACCTCAATTTCACATTGACATAATACTTTTATATGACCCATTGTCAGTATTCCAATTTTGAATAATGACCCAATAATAACTCCAGACAGCATTTTTAATTCTCAAGTTTAAGGTCAATTTCTTCTGCTATGCTTAGCTTTCACAACTACACAAAAATCCAAGAACAACATTTAGTAGTTAATTTTGTCTGCATTTTCCTACCTATAAAAGAATAAGATTTGCAAGGATACTTCCTTACATTACTGAAGTCTATTTCTTGCAGCTCTTTACATTCTATGGTTCCATACTCAAAAAAAAAAGGGGGGGGGGAGGCAGGGGAGCCACCATGTGAATAGAAAAGAGTTGCCCAAACTGACCTCTCTATAGTATTTGCTTTGATACTTTTTTAAATGAGCAATAAAGCTTCTTAATGTCCCAGACAGCATTCTTCCTATTATTAAGATCACCTAGTTTGAGTTACATTATTTGTTTTTCTCTCTTTAAGAAAGTAACTGATCAGGAAAGGATGAAGAGTAGTGGTGGAGGGGAACAAAGTCTGTTCATAAAGTATTGTTTGTGATTAAGCACGTGTTCATAAAGTATTGTTCGATACTTTAAGAAGTATCGAAGTCAGCTAGAGCTAATTCACTAGGTTGTCAGTAAAAGTTCAGAGTAGGACAACATAAACCATCAGCATTCCAAACCTAACATGAACAGAGTGGCACAATGGAGGCTTTATTTATAGGAATCCTTTCGCACCCACTTACAAAGTTGCTAAACTGGTTTCTATTTCCTTTGTGGGTGTTTTGGTAAAAGAAGAAAAGCATGTTTTGGCTTGTCACTGAGAGTTGATCTCTAATGGAACGGGAACAGATTTATCAGGATTATTTAACTTCAGAAGAGCCTTAACATGGGTAAAACCCATGCACACATGGACAAATAACTTCCTTCTCACACCATCTGTTTTTGTTTTTCTTTTCTATTTTTTTTTTCCGGATGTAAGAAATGCACCTAGATTTATCTACAAGCCATGTCAACAGCAGAGGTTTGACAAGTCCTAGATCTTTGAGAAAAAACAAAAACAAAACCAAAAACACACCAGCAGTCCTTAGCTGCCTACAGAAACCACCACCAGCATGAGCACACATATGTTTGTCATGAGGCTACTGGAAGATTTGCTGTTAAAATACATGAACTTGAGCAAGCCTTCACAAAACAGATGCCTTAAAAAAGTCAAATGGGAGGGCTCCAGTGTAGTGGTAGAAACAGGGGCTTTGAAATCAGATACATCAGAGTTTGAATTCTCTCTCTGCCGCTTACTGTGTAGTTTTGGCTGAATTATATTCAAAGCTTTCTAACCCCCAATTGCCTCACTAATTAAAAAGTAGAAATAACATCTACCTGCTAGGGCATTAAATTAGGGTTAAATGAGATATTGCATGTGAAATGTCTAAATACAATGTCTATCAAATGGTAGGTACTTAAAAATAATTCCTTGAGCCCTTCAGTATGCTGACAAAAATGGATTTAATACAAAGTGGGATTGATTTAAGGCCAAAGGTATGGAAAGGAGGGACCTGAGGCTTCCTGGGGGTATTGGCACATATCAGTGAAGGGAGGAAAACACGAGACAATTAGGAGGCTCTGCCTATAGTCCTGACAAAGGTACAAGAAGCTTGAACTTGGATGGCACTTGTAAGAGTGGTACGGAGCACAAGGGCGGCAGAGTCTAATTGAAGTCCTAACAACAGAAGCCGCATGCAAGCTAATGGATAAGGAGTACGAGGGGGGCAGGTGTTTTTGTCTACATGCCAGAAAGAGGAGCGCTGCCCTTGCAACCAGCAGGGAGGAAGGATGGTTTGAGTCAAAGGCAGTCATTTGAATTCCGGAGATATTTCAGGGACACACAGAATATTCAGGAGGAGGTTCCCAGCTCAAGCTGGACATGTGGTCCCTTAAGCTTGACAGAAAGGTTAGCATTCAAGTTCTACTTTGGGTGAGTCAGCTGCATAGAGGTGAGTTGATACCATAGCAGACGATATCCTCAAGAAAGAAGTGTGAAGAGAGAACAAGAATGCTGTAGACCACGTGTATTTAGGTCAGATGTAACAACACTCTTCTTTTTTTTTCAGCTTTAAAGGCAGAGTGCCAAAACTACTGTTTGTAAAGGGTTTTGACATGGAGTGAGGGAGGGCTTTGTATTTATCTGGTTTCTGGGACATTGGTCAGCTGGCATCTTGTTGAACAACAAAAACCATTCAGAGAGGGTTTCTTCCTTTTGGGGGGGGTAAGAATGGCAAAAACCGACACAGCTCCTGTGGGTTGATTTAGTGGCAGGTATTCTGGTATGGTAGGCAGAACAAATGACCCCTACACGTGTCCTTGTCCTAATCCCTGGAACCTGTGAACAGGTTCCCTTACGCAGCAAGGAGGAATTCAGCTTGCAGATGGGATTAAGGGTTGCTAATTAGTTGGCCTTGAGATAGGAAATTATCCTGATGGGACCGAAGTAATCACAGGTGTCCTCATAAGTAGAAAAGGGAGACTGGAGAGTCTGTGGCTGAGTGATGTGATGTGAGAAAGACTTGACTGGCCACTGCTGGCTTTGAACATGGCAGGGGGCCTCTACAAGCTAGAAAAGGCAAGAAAATGGATCCTTCCCTAGAGTTTCCAAAAAGAAAAGCAGCCCCACCTACCCACATAGCCTTATGGGAAGCGTTTTGCACTTCAGATCACCAAAGCTATAAAATTTTAAATTTGTGTTGTTTTTAGCCACTCATATTTTTGTAATTTGTTACAACTGCAACAGGAAACTAGTAGATCTGCTAAATACTTTATATGCCATATCTGAGGCAGGACCTATTATTATCCCCATTTTACGAAAAAAAATGGAGGCTTAGGGAAGTTGTATTCTGCTGTGATACCAAAGCCCATGCTCTTAACCACTATTTTCTCACCCTCCCAATTCTCCCAAAAGATCTAGAGAGGTCCCTCAAATTACCATCTTTCTTTCTTAGAAAGTTCCTTAATAGAGTTCTACTCAAAGATACTTATGTCATGACATCAGGGGACAAGAATGGATTATAATCACACATAATAAAAACAATATGAGTATTTACTTGTTAGGATGACTACTTTGTAATGGTTGCTTTCAACCAGGAAGGAAAAAGGGCCTTATCGCAAATAACTAATTTCCATTCCTCGAAGCTTAGTGTTAATGTCCTTTCAACCCAAATGAGAAGTAGGAGATAAGATTTAAGGTTTTTAGGAAGCCCTTGTTCACAACATTAAATCCTAGCTATTTCTGTCCTGGCTCCTCCCCTACAGAAGGTGGTTGGCTCAATTACAGCAGGCTATTAGGCAAGCCTAGGCTGAGTCTTGTTGGAGAAGGAAGAGCTTCTGACCCATACAAATAGACCTGAGACAGAAACCAGATTAGCAATGTCAAAAGCCAGCCACACCTCGCCCTTATGTTTTAATTCCTGTAGTTTTAATTTTGGTAAATAATTTTTAAAGTTTTAGTTTTCAAATGTAAAATATGACAGTTTGTGTCTTTATGAATTGTACAGTGAGCTCTTCTAAAAGCTTGCCTTCCCTAGGGAAATCTTTTCCTCACACCCTTTCAGCGCAAAGGGATGATTTTACCCTCGTGCAAATTAAAAGCCCCAGGATCTCACCTTCTTCAGCTTGTAAGATTTCCAGAAATCTATGCCGAAGAGAACATTATGTAGTGCCTGCTCTATTAGCTGATTATAATTTGATGTGCCTTTTTACCCGGAATGACATCCTGTGACCTCAAATCCTTTGTGCAAAGAGATGCATGAATCATACACGTACACGTGTACATGGGCCACACAAATATGCTCACATGCTTATGCACATACAGAAGCAGCTTAAACCATTTCTGAAACACTTCCTTCTTGGTATAATCCTCCCACACATTACATAAACTTTTTGAGAACCACTCTGTGAGAATAAACAAGGAAAACTTATATAGCAATTATCAAAGAGTAGACATGTCTTCTACGTTATTGCAAATAGCTGTACAAGCATTTCTTAATCAGCTGTGTGCTGGAAAGGCAATTGACAGTGTTAGTAAAACTCTTCCTCTTTTCTCTTTGTCCTTGGTTTAAAATCATGCAATCCAACACTTCAGTAAATAAAGCAACAGAGTTTTGTTACTGCTACGATTTCTGCAACTATTCCCAGAAAACAAATGGATGAGTTCATAAGCATGATTTCTCATGCTGCAAGTCTTAAAAAGAACAATGCCCACAGAATTTTATAGAAAGCTAAAAGCTAATATCGAATTTGGTGGTTATCAACAATACTGTACATGACAGAAAAGGAAAAGGTGGTGGCATCTAAGCATTTTTAAAATTCATGTAAATATGCAGATTTGTCCCACTAATTACATATTTTGTGTTCCCTGTTACAAGATGGTACAAAACCGTGAGCATAAGGAATAAGTTTTATACTCTCTCCATTACTAGCAATGCCTTGTCCTCGCATAGCCATATTTTCCTTATTTTTGTAGTTTTTGGCTATTAACAGCCTATTTTTTCAAATAACTTGGTAGTCCATGACTGTGGAACACAGCAAAGTTCAGGAAGACAGTAAATTCAGGAAGAAAAGCACAAAAACAGGAGTCAAATATTTGGCTCAGAAACTAATTAGTTGCAAAACCTTAGGTCTTTTAAATGAAATTTAGTAAATCCTTTCCTGTTCTACCACCTATTTTAGCAATATAATTAACCAAAATAATAAGATCAAGTATTAATCAGCACCATCTGTAATTCAGAATAATTATATTCCATTTGGAATGACCAGTGATAATGTGACCACATGGAATACCAGCTTACACAAGGGTGATTTTTAAGTCAACAAGGAAGAGCTAAGAAACATGTATTGCCAAATTTATGATTGAAAACAATCATTAAGTCTTCCATACACATGGTATGCATGGTTTGGTGTATGCACCACATGTGGAAAAGTGCATAAGCACAATAAAGTATCGTTTAAGGAAGAACAAAAGGAAAGTCTATATGCAGATGTTTGGACACTCAAACCACATTGCATTTAAGATAACTATGAAACCTTAGTGGTGAATGGGATATGGATGAGGAATTACAAAGTGTTTCTGTTTGTTTGTTGGTATACTCACCTTTTTAATTATGTTATTCACAGTAAGCTTTATAATGTTAGATTTACTTATTGTGAGGGTTAGATGACAATAATGGCGGCACATTCTATACTTTATATGAGGTTTGAGTCTGAGTAAGTTCAAGGTGATATGATTTCACTGCAGCTACAGGTGCACATCTAGGGATGTCATCCAAGTCTAACATTTTCTACTTGTTGAAGAGATAGGCCTATGTTGGCATATTTGTCTTCATGACCCTTTCCTCGGGCTGATTATACGATGAGGTCCCACCTGACACTTGACTCAAGGGTTGCTCTTCCATAGGCAGACAGTCTGGGCAATCAGAACTAAGAGATAAATTCTGAAAATCAAAGACTATGTAGAGTTAGGGCCTAATTGAAGTCATAACAACAGAAGTCACATGCAAGTTAATGGATAAGGAAAGAAACTAGTCTATAAAGGAGAATGGAAAAGACTGGAAGAGAAATGTGAAAATGAGAGACCTTGGGGAAGCAGAGAAAGAGAGAGACAACCTTGACTCCTGACTTTCTAGGACCAAGTCCTGTCTCCATGAAGCTGTGGGTGTTGATGCTTGCCCAATCATTATCATCTCTATCTTTTTTTAAATATGATTGGGTCAGTTTTAATTTCTTGTGACTCAGCCTTGACTTGAAAGAACACTACTACATAAACAGTATGAAACACACTGTGGGGAAATTTATATATATATATATATATATATATATATATATATATATATATATTTTTTTTTTTTTGTTTGTTTGTTTGTTTGTTTGTTTGACCCTTACTAAAGCTCTGAAAGAATATTACTCCTAGGTGCCTAGGTGGCTCAGATGGTTAAGCGTCCAACTTCAGCTCAGGTCATGATCTAATGGTTCACAAGTCTGAGTCCCATGTCAGGCTCTGTGATGACAGCTCAGAGCCTGGAACCTGCTTGGGATTCTGTGTCTCCCTCTCTCTCTGCTCCTCCCCCACTTGTGCTCTGTCTCTCTCTCAAAAATAAATAAAACATTAAAAAAATTATTAAAAAAAATATCACTACTTTATAGACAATGAAAAGGAAGGTTTTGTTCAACATCGTAGAACTTGTGTCCAACTGTAGGATTTTCAACTCAGGACTGTCCATCTCCATTATGCCACACAATCATCACCATTACACCCAAAGATAGTTTCTTCTCAGTAGCTAATCAGGTTCCTCCACAATCATAAATGCTTGTGTTTGCCTGGAATAACTGGAACCATGCCCAGAATTCCCATAGTGGTCATGCTTCCTTACTCAATAACGCTATGGAACTTAAGCTGATGTTAGAGGTCTTAGCCTTCACCCCAATTTTGTAAATCTGATGGTACTGCATACAGGGATTGGGCATAATGGGTAAGTGAATCTTTCTGAAAGCAGGACTATTTCAAAGAATCCTAGGTGAAAGAGTTCCAACTAACTTTTAAGTACACTGAGGGTAAGACCATGTTTGTGCCTGGCACATAACAGGAATTCAAATATCTAGAATGTGCTGGGTAAATTTTATGTGTTCACTTGGCTAGGTGATATGTCCAGCTGTTTCGTCAAATACCAATCACTATGTAGCTGTGAAGGCAATTTTTATGTTATTAACATTTAAATCTGTGGATGTTGAGCAAATTGAGTTAAGTTCCATTAATGTGGATAGGTCTTAACCAATTAGTTGAAGGTCGTAAAAGACAAGACTGAGATTTTCTGAAGAAGAAGGAATTAAGGCTCAAGACTGGGACACAGAAACCTTTCCAGCTTGCCTGTCCTGTCCTGTCCTGTCCTGCAGAATTAAGACCAAAGACTGCAACATCAATTCTAACCTGAATTTCCAGCCTGCCAGCTTGCCCAACAGATTTCTGGTGTGCCAGCTCTCACACTGCATGAAAAATTTTTAAAAAAAAAATAAATATCAATGGAGACAGAGAGAAAGAGAAAGAAAAATTATATATATTTTATGCATTATATGTTTTATATGTACACACATATAAAACATAACGCATATAAATAATACACTATCATTTTATATTATGTTACTATTATGTTAATCAATATATTAATATTGTAACATACATTTCCCATGGTTCTGTTTCTCTGGAAGACCCTGACTAATATTTAAGGTTTGCTGAGCTTGTTGGAGTGGACACACTGGATTCAGGAGAGGCTAAAGAGGAAAATATAATTTCAAATTTGTAGCCAGTCCTTTGTAAAGGTGAGGGTGGAGTACCTGAGTAGATGGCACTGTCCTAAGCAGAATATCTTAGTGAGTTATTCAGTACAAACCTAGGGCCAGAGCCTAGGCTGGGATCGGGGGGTGAAGAGCTCAACAGCTGTTCGACCTTCCCAGTTCCCAGACGTGTTAGAGAGTTGGAAGCCAGATGAGGGTTATTAGAACAGGCTGCAGAAGAAAAGCAAAGGGCCCAGCAATGTGTCAAGAGGACTGAGTCTGAAAAAGAAATCCCCTGTGGTGAGGAATTGTGGGTAATTCCCTAGGAACAGTGGTGACTGATACTGAATCTGATACTGAATACTGTTTCCTGCTTTTTGCAGAAATCACTTTCACCATGTCTTCTCTTCCACCCTCCTACATCCAATAAAGTGTCACTCTTAATGTTGTTTTAGTTGTGCTATGAGGGGCCAAAGGAAGAACGTGGGGTCTCCAGTTTGAAGCAAAGTGGGCAGTGAGCAAGGTTGTGCACCCGGCAAGTCCAGTGAAGAGGGATGAGCAATGATTAGAAGTGATGATGGCAGAGAAGCAAGTTGCACATAGTCTGATTCAGTGACAGCTATTCTTGAAAGCAGTGGATGTTCAATTGTTTATACTTGGAAGAAAAACAGTTTAGATAAGATAGAAGGCTAAGGGTTACGAGTAATAGCTGAGAGTAAGCATTAGGATAAGATAATCCTGAGGTTAAACCCTACCCCACTGTTGACCAAAGGGTGATCTTGGGCAAGCTCTCTCTCTGACCTGTTTCCTCATTTAGACAATTGGGCAACTTAAAAAAAAAAAAATCTTTAAAATCTTCAACAAGATAGTACATGTAAAGCACATAGCAGACTCCCCGGCACATAGAAAAATACTCAAACAGTAGACATTATTATTAACAAAGAGACAACTGTAGGTCTTTTAATACAGTTTGCAAATGCCATTTAAGAACTCACATTTGTCCTTGACGCTCAGCTGTGACAGGACTTTCCCTCTGAAAGTCAAGCTTTCTATCTTCACAGCATTCTGACTTCACCAATAGGAAGTCACAGTCCTTTTGAATTTGTTTTTCCCTGATCCAATTTTAAAAAGGTGTTCGAAAACATATTTAAAAGATGGCTTGGGTTTTTACAAAAGTGTAATTGTTGGTTTGAGGTCAAGTGTTATGACACACAATTAGTACACTGTATAAGCCTGGTTTTTCAAAATTTTTCTATTTAATCCCTGCAAATGTTTCAGTTACTCTTGTTCTTCATTTTTTTTTTTAATGTTTATTTATTTTTGAGGGAGGGAGAGACAGAGACAGAGAGGCAGAGAGACAGAGTGTCAGTGGGAGAGGGGCAGAGAGAGAGGGAGACACAGAATCTGAAGCAGGCTCCAGGCTCTGAGCTGTCAGCACAGAGCCCGATGTGGGGCTTGAATTCACGAACCGTGAGATAATGATCTGAGCCTAAGTCAGATGCCTAACTGACTGAGCCACCCAGGTGTCCCTCTCCTGTTCTTGACTTTTAAATAATTTCAAGGAATTGTTTTGTAAGACATTTTAAAGCACTTTTTAATTAAAATTTAAAGTTCTGTTAAAGTTTTAATTGTTAGAGAAGACTACATATTCAATATTAAACATCTGGGCAATACAGAAAAGTAATAAAATAACAACCACCCATCCTAAGCCCATCACCCACAGGGAACCATTATTAAACAACATACAACCTAATACACTGAATACCTTTTTAGTTGACAATTCTTGAGATATACTGCAGAGATTTTAACCGATAAGTTTAGCTCAGAAGGATGATGGTATTATCTACCATATACCATTTTAAAAATGTAGTTAAATAGGATGAAAAACGTTAGCCATTTTTTGTTCTTCCTTTTGTATATAGAAAAACTATATAAAAAGTTTTTTACGCTCTGTTTGGAAGAAAGCTAATTTGATGATAAGGACACATCAAGACTTCCTGATTTTAGATATAATTTGGGGAAATATATCAGAAAAAATTCCCATATTTTCATAAAGGATGACTGTCTTAATGGCATCAGTCTATCTCCTCCTGGTGCTTACTAATGACAGACCCTGACTCCACTCACATGCTGTTAGAATATAGTGAGGGGGGCCAGGTGAGGCAGGAAAGAACCAAAGAAAGCAAAACCAAAGACTGCAGCATACCTTCATGACACACAGGCTGTGAAAAATTAATAGAGAAATGGATTTTTTTCACCTTTAAATTGGCAAAGATGCTTTTAAAGTAATAATACTCAGTGGTGAAAGTGAGGTCAACTTCTCATATACTATTAGAAGGAATGTAAATTGGTCCTAGCTTTCTAGAAGATGATTTAATACAGTTGAATTTATAAGACCATAAGAATGTTCATGCCCATCAGACCCAGTAACTCCAATTCTGGTGATTTACTCTAAATACGGGAATCATAAAGACAAATGCCGTATGATTTCACTCATACGTGGAATTTAAGAAACAAAACGAGCAAAGGGAAAAAGAAAAGAGAGAGAGAGACAAACCAAGACACAGACTCTTAAAATATTTTTATGTTTATTTTTGAGAGAGACAGACAGAGACAGAGACAGAGACAGAGACAGAGACAGAAACAGAGCATGAGTTGGGGAGGGGCAGAGAGAGAGGGAAACATAGAATCCGAAGCAGGCTCCAGGCTCTGAGCTGTCAGCACAGAGCCCGAGATGGGGCTCAAACTTATGAACAGTGAGATCCTGACCTGAGCGGAAGTCAGAGGTGCCCCCCAGACTCTTGACTATAGTGAATAAACTGATGGTTACCAGAATGGAAGTGGATGGAGGCACAGGGAAAATAGGTGATGAGAATTAATCACTTGTCATGATAAGCACCGCTATGGAATTGTTGAATCACTATATTGTATACCTGAAACTAACATAACAGTGTATGTTAAGTCTACCGGGGTTAAAATAAATTAAAAAAAGAATATTCACAGGGCGCCTGGGTGGCTCAGTCAGTTGGGCGGCCGACTTCAGCTCAGGTCATGATCTCACAGTTCATGAGTCTGTGGGTTCGAGCCCCGCGTCGGCTCTGTGCTGACAGCTCAGACTCTAGAGCCTGCTTCGAATTCTGTGTGTCTCTCTCTCTCTGCATCTCCCCCCGACACCTCTCTCTCTCTCTCTCTCAAAAGTAAATAAACATTAAAAAAAATTAAAAAAAAAAGATTATTCACTAGGAAATCCTTCATAAACATGAAAAGAATATAAACAGTTTAACCATACATAATAGAGGAATAAGGGACTTGCCAGAAAGATTAATATACAGTGGAATATTATGCAATCACTAAAATTCATATTTTTACTGTTAAGTCGATAAAAAGTAAAATGAACTGTACTATCATCTTAATTTTAAGACAAAAAATCATATTACATATATACATGCATATATATATATATGCAAATATACATGTTATATTTATATAACTACCAACTTGGTGAAATATAATATTTCTAAAATTGAACACCATCTTCTGACCCCACCCTGTAGGCCAAAATGTCCCTCCTCTATTCTTTCAAGATTTAGTAAATGGCACTACCATCCACTCATTTGCTCATGCCAAAATCCTAAGAATCATTCTTGCTTATTTCTTTTATCCTCTAAATCCTATTTATCAGCAAGTCCTGCTTCACTTCCAAACTTATTTAAAATCTGTCTACTTCCTTCTGTCTCTACTGCCAGCATCCTACTCCAAGCTGCCCTTATCTTTTGCTTGGATTATGACAGTGACTCTAAATGGTTTCCCTGGTGTCCTTCAGATTATTCATAAAGAAGATCATATCATTCCGCTTGTATTAAATTGTTATTGCTGTGTAACAAATTACTCTAAATGTAGCAGCTTAAAAACAACACAAATTTGGGGCGCCTGGGTGGCTCAGTTGGTTAAATGACCAACTTCGGCTCAGGTCAGGATCTCGCAGTTTGTGAGTTCGAGCTCCATGTCGGGCTCTGTGCTGACAGCTCAGAGCCTGGAGCCTACTTCAGATTCTGTGTTTCACCCTCTCTCTACTCCTCCCCTGCTCACGCTCTGTGTCTCTCTGTCTCTCAATAATAAATAACATTAAGAAAATTTAAAAAAACCCACAAATTTATTATTTTACAGTTTATTACAAATTATTATTATTATTTTGGATCAGGAGTCCAGGCATAGCTTTGTTGGGTTCTCTGTTCAAGAGCTCACCAGGCTGAAGTCAAGGTGTTGGCTGGGGCCACTAGTCTCCTCTGAGCTTCTCCCAAGTTCATTGGTTGTTGTCAGAATTCAATTCCTTGCAGTTGTAGGGCTGGGGCCTTTAGCAACTAGAGACTATGTACTGTCCCCTGCCACATGGGCCTTTCCACACAGCAGTCTGCTTTTTAGAGCCAACAGGAAAGCATATTTGCTTTATCTAAATATGTCTGACTTTTGTCTGGGATCTCTAGACCCTCTTTTAAAGGGCTCACATGATTGGGCCAGACCTACCCAGAATCATCTCCCTCTGAAATAACTTAAAATCAACTGATTAGGGACCTTAATTACATTTCCAAAAATCCTTTCACTTTTGCCATGCAATATAACCTAATCATGGGAGTGATAGGTCTTCAAATTCATATTCATATTCCTGCCCATGCTCATGGAATGGGAAAAAGTGTACAGGGATGTCTACTAGAGGATGAGAGTCTTGGGAGCTTGTATGGATTGCATGAATTCATATGTTGAAACCCTTACTCTGTTGGGATAGTATAAGAAGGTGGGGCTTGAGATGTCATTAGGGTTAGATTAGTCATGAGGGTAGAGATCCCAAGATGGGGTCAGTGTCCTTATATGGGAAGGACCAGCGCTCTCTCTCTGCCATGTGAGGATGTAACAAGAAGGCAGCCCTTTGCAAACTAGGAAGAGTGCCTTCCTCACACACCAGATCTGCTGGCACCTTGAGCTTGGACTTCCCAGTCTCCACAACTGTAAGAAACAAATGTTGGTTGTTTAAGCCACCTATTCTGTTATACTAGCCTGAACTGGCTAGTACAGAATTCTCTGTATCTTCCATTCCATACTTGGCTCTGGATGACGGTTATGTTGCATGGTACATTTTCTTTTTAAAGTTTTTTGTATTTTCTGAATTTTCTACACTGACAATATGCTAGCATTCTCCCTCTGCAAAATCTAAAGTCATGTCATTCTTCTGCTTTAAATCTTTCCATGGCTTCTCATCATCCTAGAAAACTCCAAACACCTAGTGGCCAAAAGTCCTTCTATGATATGGCTCCCGCCTGCTTTCAGCTTCTCCTCCCTTCAGAGAACTTTTAAAATTATTTTGTGTTTTGTTCATTTACCACTAGAATGTAAGCCTATGTAAAGCAGAGTCTTTCTGCCTTGTATCCCAGGACCTAGCTCAGAGCCTAGCACCAAGAAATTGCATATGTGTTGGGATGAACAAATGCTAATGGAAAATGGGCCTTTCTAAGATCAGCCTGCATACCACGAGCAATGTAAGTAAACTTGAAATAACATAGACAAATATGAGGACCCTTTTTGCAGTTGTGGAAGTAATTGTAGCACCCATGAAGCAAAGAGAACCCTCAACACTGACAGACTCTCAAGTAATAGTCACAAAAGAGAGAGGCCTATGGGACTCTTGCTGATAAGAGCCATCTACTGTTAAAGTTCACAAATCATTGCTATTAATATCCTCAACCACAAAAGAGACTACTTTTACTACCATTGCTGATAAAATTGATAAAAATCTTGGCAGCTTCAAAAGTTAATACGTTCTTGTCATTGGAATTGTTCCAAAAGAAGTGAACAGCCACTTGGCAGGAATGTTCGAGAAGGGATATGAAGCTTGGATAGTATGTTGGAAGAAACTGCTGTTTGGGTTGGGCTAAGTCATAGGGTAGCAAATTGGGGTACATAGGTCACATTTATTTTGCAGATGGGTTTTTTTGGGAGATACAATATTTACTTTAAATTGGCTTGAATGTCCTTAGAAAGGGTGTAAGCTCTAGAATTCCTGTGGTTTCTATCACTTCTATTATTTGCAGATGATGGATATGGTCATTCACGAGCTCAAACAAGCATGTGGGTCTGCCACCCCTGGACTCTCTAAGGTCTTTTTCAACACCTGACTATAAAGGACAAGATGCCATGCTAAGAGAGTTGTTGAAATGGAGGGATGTAAGCGTTACACTAAGAATAATCATCACTGCTTGACTTTCGAACCCTTTCTGTACTCTTTATCCTTGGCATTCTAGCCCATAAAATCTAACTCTCACTACTTGAGCTTGTGGCTCACTTTGAAGATTTTATCTGTTGTCAAAATATTAACTTAACCTTTTCCAGTAAGAAATTTGATAACAATCTAATACATCTGTGGACCAAAAGATAACAAATCTTTTTGTTCCTGGTTGAAGAATAAATATGACCCAGTTCAGATATTTGAAGAAATACATATGAAGTAAGAAGTCTCTCTAATCATGCAAATATTGACTTCATCCTCGAAGTTCTTTTTTATTTCAGGGCATTGAGTTACAATGGTATTTTATTTTTTTTAGTGAACATTTTAACCACTGTGGTGGATAGACTTCATGTCCTACCGCTCATTTTTAGTTTCAGATGCTGAATTACTGTCTGATGAAGGGATGCTGACATTTCTTCTTCTCAGTAATAAAGAGCAACTGGGAAGAAAGAACAGTGTGTGTTGTGAGAAGAAGATAACACTATCCTCTTACTTGCCTTTCAGCTAGCATCCTTAATGAAAGAGGTCTTCTTTTTTTTCCCTTAGAGAGGGAGAGAGGGAAAGAGAGGGAGAGACAGAATAAGCAGGGGAGACAGGCAGAGGGAAATAGAAAGAGAGAGAGAATCTCAAGCAGGCAAAGAAGTGTTCACACCTGTGCCTTCCTGAGCACCGTAGGAATCAGGTATGTTAGGTGTAATAACAGAGGCTACAGGCAAAAAAATGTCTTGAGAAATAGCTTAAACTAGTGACAATCCTGGAGGATAAATGAATTTCACAAGTCGTATTACCAGCTTGATCGAATGTGACCCCAGTCAATTAGCCAATTATGATTCATAATCCACAGCTGATACTAATCCAAATATGATAGCATTTGACAGGCAATAAATAATATATTCTTCACAAAGTCATGCTCAATTTAAGGCAGTTACATTTACTTAAAACATGAGGTACCTCCTGTTAATTTTCTGAGTGTAAGATATCCCACAGTTTCGAATTAAATTTTTCAGACTATATTCAAAGGTGAAATTTATACTAAAATTTCATCCTGACGGTATTACAACTAGATTATATAAATATAAATATTAAGCAATTCAAAGTTAGCAACAGTTCTGCTCATGAGTTTTGTTTTTATATTTTTATGCTTTCCAAAAATAGTAAAAGGCACTAGTTGGAATTACTATATAGCTATGTAACACATAGCTTAAAAACAGCTGCCTTTTAAATTTTGCAACTTTTGGTTCACTTAATACAAAATATGAACATAAGTAAAAATGAAAATATAACTTCAGATATTCATGGACATTTTTTGGTTTCATGGGACACACTTGTGTTACCAGGGGTGCAATTTCACACATTAACGATAATCCCTTTGTGAACTCTAAATATCATGGATTTGCAGAAATGCAGACTTGCCTAGCTTCCTGATTATTTTTAGAAAATGCTCTAAAATTGGGAGATTAAAAAGCACATACAGTAAGGGCTCAGACACGCAGCATACCCATCTGTGAATCATTAACACCATCATTTATAATGGTCTTTTCTCTTCGGTCTAAATTTTATTTATGATTATGTTGAATATTTATATATTTTTGGTACTGACAGTTGTTTAAAAAATTTGCTTTCAGTTCTTTCCTTCACAGCATTTCAAACAGCTAAAATTCTACATTACAAAAACAAAAAACAAAAAAAACCCTGAGGCACAGAGTGGTAGTTGAAAATTGCCCCTTTCCCTTGTACTTCTCTGAACTGCATTTGTTGTTCTGAATATTCAGGCAAGCAAGATCATGTACACATCCCGTCTGAGAGCTTTTTCTATGTTTATATATGAGAATGTCAGGAATTTGTGTCAAAATCAGAATGCTTATCAGTTTTTCAGAACTCATCACGAAGACTCAGTAAGAGTAATGGCTGAAGAACTCTACGAGATGCTCTGATCTCAAGCCATGCCCCTGGCATTACAAAGAGGACAAGTTCTGTTAGGGCACAGACTGTGTATAAACAAGAGCGAGTGAGAGGTGGCATGATTCAGTGGAAGAAGAAGCATCTGGGCTAGTGCCCTGTTTCTGCAACTTCTGTGTGACCCTGGGCTTGTGAGAACCAAATGAGACAGCATGGGTCAGAGAGCTTCATCTACACGAAGTCCCTTAAAAAACCTCATGTACCAACCAAATGTCCAAATTAAATCGTTCTAGCGTACTCTAGTCTCCCCATGGGAGCCAGCAATCTGCCACTATTATACCTGGGAAGAAGTGATCCAGGAGAAGAAGTTCCCAAAGTTCTATTTCTACTGGAGCGAAAAATGAAAATAACTAGGCAATGTTGGTATACCCTCAGCCAAACTTATGTATGGCAGGCAAACTGGACTATGGTGCCAATCTCTCTTTGAGTTAATGTTTAGTGCTAATTGCTCTGATCAAGGGAGTCGCAACCATGAACAAGACATCTGTGGATCTTTTCCACCCATATGCAAGTTCTATGCTTTGTTTGCAAAGAGAAGATGAAGCGGCAGGTAACTCTGAAAGGAGTCAAACTCCAGTGAGCAAACTGGGTTTGTTTTCATGGAAAGAAAAGGACAGTCACAATAGGAGTAAGAAACTGCCAGATGTAGGAAAGTCATTACCAAACTAGAGGAGTTCTAGAGATACCTAGAGAAAGAGGGTTACCTTCTCTTCTGTAGTGATGGAGCCGTTACAAATTAATGACCAGGTGAAAGCTATGGAAGGCCTTGGACTTAGAGGATTTTGAATGGGAGGGTCTAGAATTGCAGCTTCCTATACAGCCTGAACAACTGATTAATGAAGTTCTTTATTCATCAGCTGAAAGACCCATAGGACCATAAACTGCACTAAGAAGTGGGGATACAGTGGTGGAAAAAGACACAGCCTCTGTCCTCCAGAAGCTCACAAAGAAGCAATCACAGAAGGACCAATGAGTACTTCGATAGGGATGACCACAGGGTGCTGGGGAAACATGGAAGTGGGGGGCATTGATTTCAGCTTTTGTAGAATCAGGGAGGTCTCACCAGAGGAAGTGATGCCCAAGTGGAGACCAGAAGGATCTTTTGAGAGTGGCCAGAAAAGGTGACCCAGAACAGCATGTGCAAAGGTCCAGAGGCAGGAGAGCTCAGCAAATGGGGAAAAGGGAGCAGCTCAGTATGGCTGGAAAGGGACATTGACAGTACATAGTGAAAGGGAACTTGACAAGAGATGGCGTGAAAAGGTAAGCAGAGACGGGATCATGAAGGGCCTTGTGAGTCGTGATCAGAGGTTTGGGAGATGGGGAACCAGAGGGAGGCAATGAGGAACCACTGAAGGGTAAGTACCTGAGCAAATCTCTAAGCTTCATTTCTTCACCTAATAGAAATAATTCTACTTGCCTCACTGAGTTACGATGAACATCAAACAAAAGTATACGGAGGACTCTGTAAACTATAGCGCTTTATAGAAACATGTTGTAACGTTACTCCTTTCCTCACTGGAAAAATACAAGAACCGAAACCAGATGTTCTTTAAGAGGTTTATTTTGTATTAAATGTGTCTTCCCCTCTTTACTTGAAAGATATGTATTCTATCAATACATACCACATACCAGTTCTTCACCACTTAGCTTATGCTGCTTTGTTAAGTGGAAACAAAAAGCAAAACAGAGTGGGAAACAGTAAAAAACACCGAGCTTCCCTCTGCGGGTCATTGCTCAAAAGTCACGTGCGGCCCACACTGACTTGCCTATTTAAAAATACAGCGTAGGGGCGCCTGGGTGGCTCAGTCGGTTGAGCATCCGGCTTCGGCTCAGGTCATGATCTCACAGTTTGTGGGTTCGAGCCCCGCATCGGGCTTTGTGCTGACAGCTTAGACTGGAGCCTGCTTCAAATTCTGGGTCTCCCTCTCCGTCTGCTCCTCCCCCCGCTTGTACTCTGTCTCTCTCTCTCTCCTTCAAAAATAAATAAGAAAAAAACATTTAAAAAATTTAAAAAAAATTAAAAAAATACAGTGTACACCCCCACCCCCAGCCCCAGCCCCTCTTAGCCTGCTCTTCATTCACTTTTTCCATTGTACTTATTTTCTTCTAACATATCTGCAAATTTGTTATTTATTAGTTCCAATATATAAGCTCCTTGAGGGCAGGGATCTTTATCTTTTTTGTTAGTTGATGGGTTTCTTATATTCATATAAGTTCTTAGCACTAGTAAGTGTTAATCAATATTGAATTAACCGAACGAATAACTAGATAAAAGGGAAGTCTGGTAGAAATCTTTGCAACAATTTATATTTTGAAAATAATATATGGTAAACAGAAATTACAAAATTAAGAATAAAAACCATTTGAAATGAGTTCAAAAATTTAAAGCCTTGTTCCACACTTTCTTTTACAAGTGTTCCTATTAACTGGTTTCCTCTAGCTTGGATCCCTTAGCCTGTAGCTAGAAAGGCCGCAGGCCTCATTTCAAAAAATACTCAAGTGTATGCTGGATTTAATTTCAGTGAGTTACAGAGAATTTGAATTCTGCTCCAGGAGTTTTATTTGCCACGTTTATTGGATATGCCTTATTCCTATTATGCCGGTGGGCTCCTTTACAAGCAAGGGGGTAAAGGCCACTTCCACTATTATTGCATGCTGGTAAAAGTGACCATAAGAACTAGATAAATGCTGGCTTTATTAATTTTTCCCCCATGAGGTACAGTTCTGGCATTGTTAAGGGGAAATGATGCCGCTATTCGGATAGGGAATGTAATGATGTGACTGGTTGTTAGGAAAGCAAAAAGCAAGTTCTCCACATGCTTCTTTCTCAAAGTCCTGAAAACAGGGCTCAGTTGTAATTTTATTTTCTTTTTTTTAAATGTTTATTTATTTTTGAGAAAGAGAGAGGGAGACAGAGGACCCGAGGCAGGCTCCATGCTGACAACAGAGAGCCTGATGCAGGGCTCGAACCCATGAGCTGGGATATCATGTTTAACCCACTGAGCCACCCAGGAGCCCCTCAATTGTAATTCTGAAGCAAGGGTTGCAAATTGGTGGTCCATAGGTCACATCTGGCTCCCACACAGAATCTCCCACTGCCTACTTCTCCTCCTCGGTAGTACTTGCTCCCACAGGCAGGGGATTATATAAAGATTGAACACCTTTTGGGTGAAGAGAGACCAGTTCTGGTTCATTTGTACCCAACTCTGCTGTCTGTGGTTCATAGGTTCCTTTGGACTTTTAACAGCAATATGGATTGGTCTATTCTTACTAGTGTCCTTGGGCTCCAGATACCATGCCTCATATCAGCCCAGGCTGGCATCCTCTGAAATTTTAGGTGCTGGTGATTTTTGGTTTCTTTAACGGAACTAGTTCTTAGAAGAGATTCTCTACTTGTTCACACTCAAGGCAGAAAGACAGATGAGAACTTCAAGAAGTCTCCAAACAGGAGCTATAACTCAAATAAATGATAAAGCTCTTAAAATGAAATAGTAGACAAGTAAGCAGTAGTTAGGGAATAGGTTTCCAAGGATTCTGTGGGGGCCCAACATCATGCCTCCATTCTTGTGTGTAACCAAGAGGACCCCTAATTTGACTAATTTCAAGACCACTTTTCCAAACTGTCAAGTGAACTAGATGATTCGTTAATTTAATTTTGAATTAATTTAAAAGATGATGAGACTTTTCCCTTACACAGAAATATTGATGCTAACATGCCGCTATTAAGGATTTACTTCATTGGACACAAGAAAGAAACCAGCCCTCAAATCAGACAGAGCCACATGTCCTATAAACAGCCAGTTAGAGAATAAAAAACTAAGGCCTCAACAATCTATAGACACTTAAGTTTCACTTGCCCTGTTTGAGACTGAGATATGGGCTTGCTGGGACCCTCAACTTCATTCCTTTCTGTATACAGCCTTGGAAAAGAATCAAAATACACTCTAAACCTTGATTTCATGGTCTTACTTTCTGCAACCAGACTTGGTTAAATCAGAATCAAGTAAACCAGGTCGATCCAGAACCTACTATGCGCATGCTCCCATGCTAGGTCTACACGCTACAGGCAAAGAGCAATGAAATCAATCCCGGCAGTATTCTATATGGCACCTGTATGCAAATTAGGAAAAAAAAGAACTCCTCTTGGTGGACGCAGCCCAACAAATGGGCTTGGTGTTACAGGGCTCGTCAATTTGGTGAGTAGAGTTAAGGTTGGTGTTCAGCTGCAAATCATAGGTTTAGTTGGGTGCCTTGGTGAAGGGGTCAACATACACACTCACACATGGTGGCCCTGAAAGTCCTACTCTTTGAACTCATGATCAGAATCTAATGGCCAATGAGATGATATTTAATGAACATCTTAGGATAGAGGTTAATGCAGAAAAGTTATGCCTGAAATACCACAATCCAAAGGATGGGATTATTATACAGTTGAGGAATTGGGAAAAGCTTCACACAAAAAAATACCTGAAAGAGGCTGCAGCAGAAAGGAGGAGAGGGCTCCAGGGAAGGGTTCTAGATAGAGGAAGATGGCTGAAAAAGGAACAGGACAGGGGAACATAGGAGCACATTCAGTAAACATGATATGGTTCAGCACTGCAAGGGTTTATGTAATGTTTCTATAAATGGTGGAAAAGGGAGGAGAGGCTTTGTAGTACATTGGGTCCACAATGTGGAAAGCACTGAAGGCCAAAGCTGAGGATTCTGTTTGTAATGTAGTAGCCATTGTCTAAATTGTTCTTGAGCAGGAACAGGTGATAAAAATAACAGCTAACAATTGCTGAATACATACCACGTGCCAGGCATTTTACTCAGCTCTTGGCATACAATATCTCATTTAACTCTCATGACAATCCCAAGAAATATATACCCAAGAAAGATACAGATATTTATCTATCTATCTATCTATCTATCTATCTATCTATCTTACAAATATATATCCCAAGAGAGATATAGATATTTATCTCCATTTTACAAATTAGGAAACTGACCTTAGGAAGGTTAATGTCCCCTCAGCTGTGCAGGCTAATAAATGAGAGAGCTGGAGTCAAGCCCTACCATATCAGTCCCTAAACATAAGTGTTCTTCTCATTAGACAAGTCGGAGTAATGCTTTGGCAGTAACAGGTAAAAGTAATAGAAATGGAACAAAAAGGATAGAAAGATGACTGCAATGTTCAGGTGAGAGACCATGAGGACATGAAGGAGCAAACTTTGCAAAGGAAAAGTTGATTTCACTGACAATTCAGGGGAAGCATATGTCAGACTTAGCATCTGCTTGTTTGGGAGAGAGAGGGTTGATACCATAGGTTTCAATGCAGAGCGGCAGTGCTACCGATAAAAATCAGAAAAAGGCAGGAGGTGATTTCCAGAGAGAGTGGAGCCTAATGGGCGGGAGGGGCTGTTCAAGTGAAGATATTTGGGAGGCATGATGGCTGGAGTGGTAGCAGGCACGTTAAAGACAAAAGCCATGCCCTAAGGATGGCAGAACAGACTAACAAAGCCCGATCACTCTCTGGAACCTGACCTGCACATCGCTGGTCACTTTGTATGTTTGTCTAAATAGTGTGGTTGTCTCTCTGTTACCACGAGTTAAACAGAATCCCTTTTTCATATAGATATCATATATATTTTCACTGATATCATGGAGAACTTCGTCCTGATTACCCAGATTATTTTCACTGACATTCACAACTTAGGGAAACAAGGTTGAGGATTCTCTGTCATTCCACTGTAATTCTTCTGCTGCATTCATGGAACGTAAGGGTTTTATTCTTTCATAAAGTGCTAATCCAGGTAATGTCCATATAAAGTAGGGAAGGAGTTTTGGAACAGTTTACTCAAAATTTGGGCAGGGAGGAAATTTTCACATGAAAGGAAATCAGAAGTATTTAAAAGTAAGAGCGCCATGCCTTTATTTCTAGGAAGAAAGTGCAGGATCAAAACAGGGCTTTATATTTATCAACATGAGAGTTGGTCTTCGTATTTTCCTAAAAAGAAGTATCCAAAAGAAATCTTCTAGCTACATGATGTGGGATTCTGGACTTTGCTAGGATCAACTACTAAAGACATGGTGACTTGGCTGGCCACAAATCCAATCCTGTCCCCAAATGGCCACGTGAGGAAGAAAAGAGGAGGGAGCCTCCGGTTGCATTTGAGGGCATGATACATGATTAAGAGAAATTATTGTCCCATTGTGAGAGGAGATTTACAGTACCCTGCCCCATGGCGGGGGCCACCCTGTGAGGGGGACACGGACCAACGAGAGCAGGTTAGAAAGCAACCAGGCTGAAAGGTGTGGTGAGAAGAAAGGCTGGAGAACGAGGAATGTTAGCCCTCTGGAAGAGGAGTTCTAGGTGGGACAGAAGTTACCATTCTCCTAACTAGTTGCCTTCACCAACTCTCGTCCTCCTACAGTCTATTTTCCTTTCCATATGTATGCTGAGCTCCTCATCAGGAATAAGGTTATTCCTCTGATTAACAATTCTCCAAAAATTTCTTGTAGTTTAGAATAAACTTCTCTCATGATTTAGAATAAAATCCAAGCTCCTCAGCATGGTCTGGCCTCTGTTGCTTTCCCTGCATGCTTCTCTACTGCTGCCATATGGCTGTTTTTCTCTTGCACCCAGACACTCCGAACTCACTTCCACCTCTGGGCCTTTGCACATGCTGTTCCTTCGGCCTGGCCTGCTGTCCCCTAGAGCTTCAAAAGCTTGGTTTTTCCAATTCAGTGTCATTTCCCTAGAGAAGTATGCCCTAAATACTTCTGGAGTCAGAGGGGTTTTGTGTCAAATTCTGGTTCCACCTCTTTGGATCATGCTGGCCTTGCCTCAGCATCTTCTTCTGTAAGGTACAGTAGCGACTTGAGAGTTGCTACAAGAAATCAAGCAAAGCAAGTCACAGAAGACACTATGAACACTGCCTTTCACTTGCTCTTCTCATAGTGACCTGTAAACATTAGTTATCATTATTATTACTTACTGTATCTATCATAACCTTAAAATTATTTTATTTATTGATACTTTTCCTTATTTATTGGCTGTTTCCTCACACTACAATATAGATTTTATCAGTGCAGATTTCCTGGTTTTCACTTCTCTACTTTGAGTGCTTCTAACAGCCCCAAGCTCATTGTAGGCACCCAATAAATAATTCGTTCACATTTAATAGGGGAAGGACAATATAGCAAAGCAGGAAGTGACTTTTCAGTAGTCTTAATCCTAAATTTCCACCATTTGTGTCACCTTGGTCACTCTGGGGCCTCAGTTTCCTGAGTGTATGACTCTTTAGCATGACTCTTTTTTTAATGTTTATTTTTTAGAGAGAAAGAGAGAGATACAGAGAGACAGAGAATGAGCAGAGGAGGGGCAGAGAGAAAGGGAGACACAGAATCGGAAGTAGGCCTTAGGCTCTGAGCTGTCAGCACAGAGCCCAATGCGGGGTTCAAACTCACAAGCCGTGAGATCATGACCTGAGCCAAAGTCATACACTTAGCCCATGAGCCACCCAGGCGTCCCCATTTTAGTATGATTCTTAATAGGAGATTCAGCTTGTTAATTTTATAAGGGTAGGATGTGTGAGAAAAGTAAAGTCATGTATCAGGCAGCAGGGGGCAGCAGTGTGCCAAAAATGCACCTGTAGCTTTAAGATCCAGGTGTCCTCTCTTCTCCGTTTAATTGAAAAACTTAGAATTAAATATTCCATCAAGTCATTACATTTTGCAAGATGAAGATAAAACTGATATCTTTGGAGAAATGCTGTGTATACTCTTTTCTTCCTGTAAAAATGGAGTTTTCAATTAAAGGATCAAGGAAAACTCATTCTTTCTTCCTGATTTTATTTCCAAGTGGGAAGCAGTTAGTCATGGAACCTATAAGAATCAGACTTAAAAACTGTGGTGTTGGTGGCAGTGATAGTTCCAGTTCCACTCTTTACTAGCTGTATGACCTTGGTATTTTGGGAATAAATAATAAAAAGGTAGCTTGTTGGAGGCACCTGGGTGGCTCAGTTGGTTAAGCCTCCAACTCTGGATTTCAGCTCAGGTCATGATCTCATGGTTAGTGAGTTCGAGCCCCTATCAGTATCTGCACTGAGTGTGGAGTCTGCTTGGGATTCTCTCTCCCTCTCTCTGCCTCTCTCTCTCTCTTGCTCTCAAAGTAAATAAATAAACTTTAAAAAAAAAGTAGCTTGTTTTTAATAATACTATTTAATTCTCAGACCAACCCTGTGAGTTAGATTTTAAAACACCAAGCAATGAGAGATTAAGTGATTTGTCTAAGATCATGCAGCAGAGATACATAAACCCTGATAGGAAGCTTTTAACTATAGTGTCATATGGTAAAAAAACTGCTTGGTTTGGGGTACCTGGCTGGCTCAGTAGAAAGAGAGTATGTGGCTTTTGATCATGGGGTTCTTGATCTTGGGGCTTGAGTCCCAGGCTGAGTGTAGAGATTACTTAAAGAAAGAAACTTAAAAAAATAAATAAATAAATACTTCAGTCCTAAAGAAAAAGAATTTGCTTGGTTTAAAAGTAAATGAGAAATTATACTAATTTCTTGTAAATAAATGAAAACAAAGAAGCAAAAAATATATTCCCCCTTGCTTGAAAAATTAGATCATTAAATAAAAGATTCAGTATTAAGTTAACCCAATATGTGGAAATGCCACTAAAAGTAATTCAAAACAGCTTAGGCATCCTTCTGAGATCTATCTCACACCATCACCCTGCTTTCTCTTTACCGTTGTTGTTCATATAGTTCTGCTAGACTTACTTTCATGGGCCTATCATTCTGAGTAATTTAAAAAAATTTTTTTTAATGTTTTTATTTATTTTTGAGGGAGAGAGAGACAGAGCATGAGCTGGGGAGGAGCAGAGAGAGAGGGAGACACAGAATCTGAAGCAGGCTCCAGGCTCTGAGCTGTCAGCACAGAGCCCGACACAGGGCTTGAACTCACAAACTGTGAGATCCTGACCTGAGCCAAAGTCGGACGCTCAACCGACTGAGCCACCCAGGCGCCCCTGTCTTCAGGCATTTTAGTATCTGTTTTGTTTTTTCTCTTTTCACCCAACTCAAAAATAATGGTAGTGCTCATCGGTTCAAATATTAACATTTCCATCTAGGAATGCCCTAAGAAAGGGGAATACACACCAGAAAGAAAGAGAAACCTATGGAAGGGATACCGAGAGATTTGAAGAAGAGGAAGAGGTGAAAAGGCAGGTGGTAGGTTTATCTAGGCACAGCAGCAGCCATGAATGTGCATATACATCAAACAGAAACCCACTAATGATCATGCATTGACCTATTTGGACTTCTACGAGAAATTCAGCCCATTATTTTAGAACATTGTATAAAGTCCATCTTAAAAAAGAACTGTAAATTTGCTTTGTATTTTCAAATTTAACCATATAGGCATGACAAGGAGGCTTTCCAGAGATATTTCTGTGAACCTCAAGAGGACCCAGAGTGCTGCCTGGCAGGTGTACTGTCTTTTCCCATTATGCACTCTCCCGCCATTTTCCCACTCCTAAAAAAGCCCTAATGAACTCTTCCTCCATCCATATTTTCGGTTGATGATCTTGGTACTTAACTTATTGGAAAGAGTGAAGCATTCAGAGAACTTGCAGAGACTCTTAGTGCCACATCAATGCTCCTACTAGCACCCACAGCCACTCACTCAGCTTCTTATCTGCTCCTATTTTAGCTCATTTAGCCCCTTCTTCTTCCAGCTATTCAAAAACAATTCTTCTGGAACTCTCTACTGCACATTGTCACATTTCCCCCTCTCTACTAGATTACTCGCATTCACATAAAAACATGCTGTTATTTCTCCCATCTTAAAAAAGCTCTCTCTTGACCCAATTTATTCCATGGGTGAGTACTCCCTTCTTCTGCCCTATGCAGAAGAACTCCTCGAAATTTTCTATATTTGCCATTTCTAATACCTCCCACGTTCTCTCTCTCTCTTAAATTCAGTCCAGTTGGGATTCCAGCTGACTACTGCACTGAAACTGTTCTTGTTCAAGTCATCAACGTCTTCCATCCACCTTCATAAAACCAATGGTCATCTCAGTTCTCACTCAACATCTTGACCTCTACGTCCTTCCTCATTCACTTTCTTCACTGGCTTCTATGATATCACAGTCTCATAGTTTTTCTCCTACTGAACTGGTTGTTCCTTCAGGTCTTCTTCTCTCCAAACTGGAGGCACCTAGGTTTCAGTTCTTGGTCATCTGTCCATGCTTCCTCTTTTGGTGAGCTCATCATGGTTTTTGTTATCATCTCTATATTGGAAACTCCCAAAGCAGTATTTCCAGCATAGATTTTTTCCCCCTGAACCCCAGATCCATATAGCCAACTTGCTTATTCTCCACCTGGACACCTAAGTTGACATCTCAAACTTAATATGTTCAGAAATAAACTCATGAATTCCCTGCAAACATTCACCCTCATCTTTCCCATTTCACTTGAAGAAAAATCGATTTGCTCAGGCCAAAAAACCTGGGAGGAATACTTAACTCTTTATTTTGGTTATCTTTACTTTTACTCTCTCAAACCCCACATCCCATCCATCAGGATAATTTGTTGGCTCTACATTTAAAATATAAACAGAATGTGACCACCTCTCATTACTTCCATCACTACCATCTTGGTCTAAACTGTCACTATTTCCCACCTGAATCACAGCAATAACTTCCTAACTGGTCTGTTCCCATTCTTACTGGTCCAGTGCTCTACTCTCTCCATTCCAATTAGAATAAGTCTTTTAGGGGTGCCTGAGTGGCTCAGTTGGCTAAGCACCTGGCCCTTGATTTTGGCTCGGGTCATGATCTCATGGTTCGTGGGATAGAGCCCTGTGTCAGGCTCCATGCTGACAGCATGAAGTCTGGTTGGGATTCTCTCTTTCCTCCTCTCTCTGCCCCTCCAGTGTACATGCTCCCCCCCTCAAAATAAATAAATAAACATTCTTTTTAGAAAAGCAAATGCATATTATGCCCTAGCAGTGATTAGTGCTATGAAGGAAAATAAAGGTTGCTCTTGAGAAAGTCACCTAAACTCCTGCTCTCTCTCTCTCTCAAGATAAAAAAATAAGAGTCAGTCTTTCTGATGTTAGTCAGATCTTGCCATTTCTTTTTTTACAATCATTTATCACTTTTGTTTTTACTCTAGGTAAGAGATATAGCCCTACAATGCAGAATAAAATCTTCTAAGATGCTACATGATGTCACCCCCCCCATTATCTCTCCAAACTCATTTCCTATTTGCTCTCCCCTATTCACTTCATTCCAATTCATTCCCTTGGATGTTCCTGAAGTACATAAAGCAAGTTCCTGCCTCTGGGCCTTTCTTTCCTTCGTCCTGGAATTCTATTTCCCCAGGTATCTGTATTGCTAGCCCTCCTAAAAGGGCTCGTCTTTGTCATCTTAATGAGACTTACCCTTACTACCATTAAAGAAAATTACAACACACCCCTTCCCTGGCACTCCTGATTTACCTTTGCTATTTTCTTTATTCATTAGCACTTATCACTTAATTTATTATAAAATTTACTTATTTATGACGTTCATTCTTTTTTTTCTATCTTTATCTACTGACATATAAGCTCCAAGAAGAACCAGATTACTATAGTATGTAGAATGGTAAATAATGAGATAATGTTAAAAAAAAAAAACTGTAATAAATTCCCTTGGGCAGAAAATATAACTTGTACTCTGAATAATGGGTACATAACCTAGTATATTAGTTCAGACAAAAGTTGTCTGAGATGATAGGAGATAAAAATGAACACGGGAACATGTGATTCACTAAGTTATTAAGAAAAGTGGTGGGCTTGAAAAACCCCATTGAAAGAAGAGATTTTGCTTGTTAACCTGTATTTTGGTAGAATTTTCCTAGAAGAAGCACTAAGAATCCCAGAATCACCATCCAGAACCATCCACAACCCAAATCAATAACCACAGTTGCTACAGTAGGCTGGAGATGATGGTAACAGTCTCCTTGGTTGAATTAGAATTTTTAACACCAGGAAGGTATACCAAAAACTACAGGGATGGTAAAGAAATACATATTGCACAAATTGGGTTTATGAATTTTCTAAAACATGATGGTTTGATTATGTTTTGTCTCGTTAGAATCTTAGTTTTAATTTTTACCAAAGTTTCATATGAACTAAAGAAGCTAACAATTAGTTCTTTTGGGTGTCTTATAAAATAAAGCAGTTCCTCCAATCTCTTTCCACTCCCCAGAGCCAGTCTCCAGCTCTCTCCATTCTGAGCTGCTCCGATCTGGACTGCTGTTATCTAGGATAGCTATCTCAGGGGAACTGCCCTTCAGGAGGTCCCCTTCACTTCTCCCTTAGGGGTATCTCCTGCTGCCTGGATTCTATTGCTTTCTCTTTCTTGTTTGAGTTCCTTATATTGACAGAGCACCCAAGAAAGGGAGCATGGGAGGTAAAATTTAAAGACATGCATGTATGAAAATGCCTTTATTCTACTCTCACATATTACTTATAATTTCAGTAAAACTTCTAGTAGGAAATAATTCATCATTGGAATTTGGAAGGCATACGCCATTGTCTTCCAGCTTCTAGTTTGGTGCAGAGAAGTTCTATACCATTCTGATTCTTGATCCAGTAAATAAATATGTCTTCCAGAAGATGTGAGGATCTTTTCTTTGTCACAAGTTTTCTTAAGTCTCATAATATGTCTGAGTGTGGATTTATTCTTTTTCATTGTTCTTGGTACTGGGATATTTCAATTTGGAAACTCATGTCTTTCAGTTCTGGGAAATTTTCTTGAGTTATTTCTCTGACTTCTCTCCACTCCAATTTTTCCCCCTTGTGTCTTTTTTTAAAACTCTTGTGTAGATGATAGACTTCCATGACTGGCCCTCTAATTCTCCTATTTATTTTTCTCTTATTTTCATCCCTTTATCCTATTGTTCTACTTTGGGGAAGATTTCCTTCAAAAGCTTTTACGGAGTTTTTCATTTACGCACTCATATCTTTAATATTTTAGAGCTTTTATTTTTTGTTTTTGGAATATTCATTTTTCTACATATGAAATATTTTATCTTGTTATGAACATTAATGATGTTTTAGAAGTTGCCCCCCCCCCCCCCCGCCGGAATATTTTCTGTTCCTTCCAAATGTTTTTTTGTTTTTGTTTTTTTTCTGTGTTTGGTTCGGTCAATATTCTCATATCAGAAGGTTTAAGAGTACTTAAATTAAGAATTTAAAACTTTAAATTCTGGAATGCACCTTAACAGCTTTCCTACTTAGGAGCAGGACACTAAAAAAGCTTACTGGCAGTGAGGCTTGTAGGCTGTACTCTTTACTGTAAGATCCTCTGGTGGAGCTGATTCATAGAATTCTTAATGTCAGTAACTTCAGGTCTTTTCTCTTGGGTCAATCTACTTTATAAACCGACTTTTTAGTCTTATCTTCAGACTCAGTATGACCAACTGACTTTCAGGAATTCTGCACTGCAAATATGGTGCCTCTTAGCTTCTCTGTTAGCTTCTCTCTCTCCTAAGCTCTCTGCTTTCCAGTTTCCAAAACTGTTTGCTATTATTCCCTCTTTCAATTTTGGTTCTTTTTGTCCTATGTTTCCTTCTTTTCTTTTATTTTTTTAAGTTTATTTTTATCTATTTTTTAGAGAGACAGAGACGGTGTGAGCAGAGAAGTGGCAGAGAGAGAGCATGCGAGAGAGAATCCCAAGCAGGCTCCATGCTGGTGGCACGGAGCCCGATGCAGGGCTCAAACATGACTTGAGCCGAAACCAAGAGTCAGACACTTAACCGACTGAGCCACCCAGGTGCCCCAATGTTTCCTTCTTTTAAAAAATCACTTTACCGGAGGCGCCTGGGTGGCTCAGTTAGTTAAGTGTACGACTCCTGATTTCAGCTTAGGTCATGATCTCTTGGTCTTGAGATCGAGCTGCGTCAGGCTCTGCATGAGGCATGGAGTCTGCTTAAGATTCTCTCTCTCCCTCTGTTCTGCTCCCACCCACACATGCATGCATGAGCTCTCTCGCGCTCTATCTCTCTCAAACAAAAATCACTTTACTATGTATATGGTTGAGTTTTGAAATGAAACTTTAATGGTTATATTTCACCTGCCATCTTTAACAGAAAGCCTTGTTTCCAGTCATGATTTTAAGATGTTTGAAATGCTTAGGAAAATCTAATTTACTACATTTATAGATATGATTTGTTTTATAGGAGTTGTTTAAGTACCTAGAAATTATTGGCTTATTATATTTTAAATTTGCCCCATAAAGCATTTTTAGTGTTAAAAAACTGTAGTTTAAAATGTTTAAGGAAGCTTATTTAACTAGGTTTGTAAATGGAAATAAATCTCAAGGGAACTTAATCCGTTCAACTTATGAGTTAATGGAATCAAGTAACTGTATTTTTTTTGAGCAAGAGAGATTGCATAAGAAAGAACATATGGGGAAAAGAGTGGGGAGGGGGCAGAAGGAGAGAGAGAGAGAGAGAGAGAGAGAGAGAGAGAGAGAGAGAAAATATCTTAAGCAGGCTCAGTGTGGAGCGAAACATGGGGCTCAATCTCACAACCATGAGATCATGACCAGTGCTGAAATCAAGAGTGAGATGCTAACCTGACTGAGCCACCCAGGTGCCTCTCAAATAACTATATTTTTATACAAAAATACCTAGACCTCTGAATTGTGCTTAAACCTAAAGGAAAAACTGTGCTTTCTAATTAATATGCAGTTTATAGAAGTTACATATTTTAACCCAAATAACTTTAAATAGTCTTTTTCACAAAAGACCAACAAATAATCCCTCCTCCCAACTAAAAACCTAATTGATGAATCTGGAAGACATAATGCTAAGTGAAAGAAGCCAGATACAGAAGAATCACCACTGTGTGATACCACTTATATGAGAAATCTAAAATAGCCAAACTCATAGAAGCAGAGTGGAATGGTGGTTACCAGGGGCTTGGGGGAATTATTAGTCAGAGAGTACAAAGTTTCAGTTATGCAAGATGAGTAAGTTCTAAAGATCTACTGGGCGACATAATGCATATAGTTAACATTAATGTATTGTATACTAAAATAAATTCTAAGAGGGTGTATCTTATGTTAAGTGTTCTTATCATAAAAATAAGTAAGAAGAGTGGGAGAAAACTTTTGGAGATGATGGATATTTATGGGATAGATGGCCTCACAGATATATACTTATCTCCAAACTAATCAAGCTGTAACCATATACACTGCTTTTTGTATATCAATCATACCTCAGCAAAATTTTTTTGTTTTAACTCCTAATTGATGGGAATAAGTTTAAAAATAGCATAACTACATCTGTCACAGAAGTACAGAAGTTATGGAAGTAGAACTTTGATTCAGTTTTGGCTGAGGACCAAGGTTGAAAGTGGAGTAGGTACCAAATATCTCCATATCCTAAAAGTGATGTTAAGAGACTATAAACACGGTTTGGCCACCATTGGCCCACCACATACCTAAGAGGTATGAAACAGTTGATATGGAAGATGCCAAAAAAGAATTTATTTGAAGAAACTGGCCAACATATTGTGTTTCTACCCCCAAACCCATATGTTTGGGGAAGAGGACAAGGAAATCTTCCTCCCCATATCAAGTCAAGTGAGAGTCATCAAAACGAATAGAGAACCTACCTACATTTGGCTGGCCAGAGAAAGAGAAGGAGTCTGTGTAGGCATTGAACTTCACTTCCACCAATGGCAGAGCAAAGTAGTCTATTTTCTGGAAACCAGATTTCATGGTAGGTTACTACCAAGATGCCACAGTAGCTAATTCTGTGGAGTTGTTAGAAAAGGACTCATGCAAGGAGAACACCTAGTGAGAGAAGGGGTATTCCAGAAGACATCTTAAGGGCTAGCAGTATAGAGTAATTATATGTAGTTAAACATCCTCTGGCATAATTCTTAGAAGTCCATAGAAATTCATCTACTATCTGAAATGAGTATTGTAACAAAGTAAGTCAAATAGCTTGTTGGCTATGTTATTAGGGTCCATCAGAAAATGGTGCTCCCTTCTTATTTCATTGGCTAAAGACTTCGCTAGACTAGAAAGAAATAAAATACTATTATAATTATGGTTGCAATTACTTGTTATTTTCCAACTATTACTAAAAAGGCCCCTGGAAAAGTCAAAGGTCTTCATTTTTCTCTTTTCTATCCCAATTTTCTACAAAATCTCCTATTTGTTTCATGGCACTTTGTGACCAATTCTATAGGCCTCTCGAAAATCTCACTGTAGTATACATTAACGATTCCTTCACAAAATAAGCCTGCTAGTCAAGCAATAAGTTTTAATAGTTATATTCCTAAAACCAGGAAATACAACACTGTTTGTGGCTTCATGAATTTTCTTTTTCTACTTCATAAAATGTGGTGTTTCCCCCCCTCCCAACTTTGTTATTATTCAGCTTTACGCATAAACTCAGTAAGGAATTTGGCTTTTTAAGATTAGCAAAGGCAAAGTTGAAATGTTGTAAAAGACTCTCTATTTTTATTTCAAAATAAAAGTATTCTCCATTGTTGAATACTTACCACCAAGAAGAAATTATAGTAAGTTCTACAATGGCAGGGACATTTCTGCTTTGTTCATCATGCTAGATATCCATAACACAGAATAAATATGGAAAAGGAAATCACACTGTCCTCAGGTTTGCTACTTTTAGCTGTCTCACAAAACAAGTGCGTTGTTTTTAGCTTATAATTCACTTTTATACCTCCACATAATCTTGTCTTACCTAACCTAGTAGGCTTTTGTTATTTTTATTTCTTTCCAAGTGAGCTACCATGAGTTTTGGCCAATATTTTTCTTTACATTAAAACAACAACAAAACAAAACAAAACAAACAAACAAAAAAAAAACCCCACCTGAATTGCTATGTTTTTTTTATCAACTATTTTTATAAATCATCTGATAGCATTAGAAAATTTATCAGTCACTGGCTATAAAAGGTTAAATTTTCCGATTTTTTTCCATATTAACAATTCTTTTGAGAATCTAAATATTGTTACCTTATTGTAAATACACGTGAGATTAAATGTATTACAATTTCATTTTGTTCATCTGTTCTACTGTTTAGCGAGAAAAGGACATTTGCTTCTAGAAATTTCTACAGGGAAATATGTAATGTAAGGAAGAAAAATCAAACAATATTAATAGAAATAAGATAAATGTTTTAAGAGTTTTTTCAAAACTCCTACCAAAGTATCACATTATTATAGTTAGCTAATATAAGTAGTGCTTTCTTCTTAAAGTCAAAGGTTGGCAATTTTTGGTACTTACTCAATAAAAGGGCCACTATACAGATCTCCAAATCCACTGTTATTTGCATAAGATTCTATCATTTAGTTAATTTCCATGTTTTGCTAGCAGGACTATGCTTTCCCCAACTAATGATTGACATTTCAAGTAAATGAGAAATAGGATAATAGAAAGGCATGATTTTAGAAACTTACTTCTCAGCTTCATACATATGGGGCATATTTCCTTGGAATTCAGCCTTCTGTAGCAGTGGGTTGGCGACTTCTCTTTCAAACATTCTTGCTATTTCACTGGGTTTATTTCCATCCTAAATTCTAAATATCCAAGTACAAAGTGTCTTTGAATAGCACCATTTTTTATCCATCTTTAGCAAACTGTCAAAGTGAGAAGTCTACACCTTCCCACTTGTCTCCTTCTGACTAATTTTGAGAAGATTTTAGAGCTGGGCAAGACAGTGGTAGCCCAAAGAATGAAGAAACAAATATGTGTTTTAGGTTCAAAAGAGCAAGTTATTCATTTACGCAAGGAATGTTCTGGGAAATATTTAGCTTCTGAAATTAAACACATTTAGAAGCCTGGAAAACATTTAAATATGCTGGCCCCATATTGTTCCTTGCAAAGTATTAGCTTCAGTGATATTACATTTTCTGAAATCAAAGCTATATTGCTTCATCAAAAAATTGAAAAGGATATAATGTTTTACAGACAATAACCAGTGTTGATGAGGATGTGGAGAAATTAGAACCCTAGTGCACTAAACGCAGGACTGTGAAATGGTGAAATCGTTATGGAAAACAATTTGGAGGGTTCGCAACAAATTAAAAATAGAACTACGAAAGATCCAGCAAACTACTTCTGTATCTATATACACAAGAATTGAAAACAAGGTCCCAAAGAGATATTTGCACCCCCATGTTCATGGCAGCACTATTCATCATAGCCAAGAGTTGTAAGCAACCTGAATGTCTACTAATCGATAAATAGATAAATAAAATGTAGTATGTGTGTGCAATGCAATAATATTCAGCCTTAAAAAGGAAGGAGATCTATCTTGTCAGACGTTCCAAGATGGATGAACCTTGAGAACTTTATACTAATGAGCATAAAGCGTTTTGTTTTGTTTTTTTCACTAATAAGTAAAAGAAGCCAGTCAAAAAAAGACAAATACTGCATGATTCCAGTTATATAAGCCATCTAAAGTAGTCAGATTCAAAGAAACAGGAAGTAGAATAGTAGTTACCAAGGGTTAGCATTAAGGGGACAAGGGAAAATGGGAAAAAAATCAGGTTTATAAAGTTTTTGATATACAAGATGAAAAAGTTCTGCATCTCTCTTTTACAACAGTGCAAATATTCTTAACACTACTGAACTGTACAATTAAAAATGGTTAAGACAATAGAAAGGTACAATGTTTGAAAGGATTCTTACTTAAATTATTCTCTGCATGTCATTCTGTGTATTTAGAGTCATAGCTGCCAGTCAATCATACCCAAGAATAAAATGCTGGTCATCAGTGTAAGTTGAATCATGAATAGTGATTTTATGCGGCTTGCTGGAAGTGTGTGGTCCATCAGAATGCACATGCTTCCACTGTGAGCCGTGTGGGATGACAACAGCATCTGGGCTGTGGCCGCAGGACTAGTGAAACTTTTTGGAGTTTTAACCAATCATTGCTTTCCTAAACCTCAATGAATTCGAAAAGTCAACAGCTTATTAAGGCTAACCTATATAAAATCAAGAACATACAGCACTGTGATTAAGAATATGGGTTCATGGGGTGCCTGGGTGCCTCAGTTGGTTAGGCGTCTGACTTCAATTCATTCAAGTCACGATCTCACAGTTTGTGGGTTCTGGCCCCATGCTGGGCTCTGTACTGACAGCTTAGAGTCTGGAGCCTGCTTCACCTTCTGTGTCTCCCTCTCCTGCTTGTGAGCACACGCCCTCTCTCTCTCTCTCTCTCTCAAAAATAAATTAAAAAAAAAAAAAAAAAAGAAAGAATATTGGCTCAGAACTTAGTTTGAGTGTGAATCCTGACTCCCCTTATTAGAAACAGTGTGATTTTGGACAAATTACTTAACCTCTCTAAACTTTAAGGTTTTTTTCCCCCTCTCATCCATTTAGTGAGAAGTTTGTAATTACTTTGTGGGTTTCCAATGAGCAGTACATCAGGTGAAACGTGTATACTTACTGTAGTGCCTGGCACATAATAAACACTGATATCTTGGCTATCATGTTTTTTGTTTTGTTTTGTTTTGTTTTGTTTTTGGAAGAGATGTTTGAAGCTAGGGATTTTCTTCTCAATATTCAATATTCTGAGTGGGAAAATAAATCAAACTGTTTTAGTGAGTCTCTAAAATCAGGTTACATAATTACTTTGATTTGTAGATTACTTGTTTCTTCAATTATTAAGGTATTAAATATTCAAACATTAATGATATTCATCTTTACCATTGTTACCACCAAACTCTATGACATTTTATGAAGTAGCAAGAGAGTATTGCCATCACCTTGCAGTAATGGAAAGAACATTCAATTTGGAGGAACAAATTTGGGGTAAACAATTTGTTGATTGCTAGCTGGGTTACACTGGACACATTATATGAACTCTACTTCTTTGGACTGGTCCCTCATATAGATAATTATATCAAGTTCTGTTGGAATCTTGAAAGTTAAATGTGATCAATTGTAACCATGCTTACAAAGAAACTCTGCAAACCCTAATAAATTCTTTAGAGTTATTTGATAATTAAAATGTATGATTAGATTAAGAGTTATTGCTATAGGATGTATATCATTAGTAACTATTCATTGTGGAGTCATTGTCTAGGGCAAAAAAAGTGTTAGCCAATTACATGCAGGTTCACTTTCATAGGTGAAAATAATATCCTTTGTCTCATACGTGGAGCTCAAGTATGAACCCAGCTACACTGTTAATTGCTTAACCCAGCAGCCTGGCTTTGAACAGGCTGTTCTAAGATTTCTATTCTGGTAACTGCTTCCTCCAGATTCCTACGATCTTTGGGCCTTTCAAAGACAGGCTGAAATTACATTCTAAAGGATTTTATCAGTAGTGATTTTTCTTCCTTTTTCATTTATGGAAATAGGTGCCACAAACAGATGGAGGGTTTGATAGTTGTGTAAGTAAGCGATGTCTACTTAATAATGCTTCCATAATGTTAGTGAATCAGGAAAACAGTCACTTAGACATGATATTCAATTTTAGACTCAACAAAGTCATCAAGTATCATTACCGAAGGGTAACAAACAATTGCTAACATTTGAGTCATTTTTCTGTGCTGAACAATTCGAAGCAATTTATATGGATTATTCAACTTAATCTTTATAATATTTTTCAGGCAGATATGTTGTATTCATATTATACTTAAGAAAACTGAAGTAGAGAGGCAGAAACCTGCCTAAGGTCACACAACTAGTAAATGGTTGGACCAAGATTTGAGTTCAGTTCATTCTGACTCCAGAGCCAACAAACTCAGCCATAAGGCTTTACAACATCCTTCCCTGAATACTTGGAGAGAACCAGAAATACAAAAATAGTTACCTATTACTTCTCCCACTTTGGCCTAGGCTTTTCGACTCTTTCTACTTTAGTTTTCTTTTTTTTTTTCTTTTTTTTCAGTAGAGGCTGGCCAGCTTGGGAAGCAGTAAGGCTAAGTAAGGCTAACCCTGGCCTCAGGGAAGATGAAAGGACACAGGAGAACCAGAATTTTGAGAAATTTCCAGGGTCAAGGAACAGCAATTACAGGATGTAAGACAGAAAGGGATGAGTTTCACATGGTTACTATATAACTAACCCAGCCATAAAGAGGCAATTGCAGCAAAGGGAAGCAGTAAGCCAGAAATGCAGTCTGGGACAAGTCAGGAACCCAGAGTAAGCTCAAAATATCGGGAATAAAAGTAGTTATGGCTAAAGACAGGCAAAGGTGGCCAAAAACTTCAGGAGCTAGGAGAGGTCAGTCCAAGTCAGCAACACAGAATGTGGCATGTATTGATTGGCACTTGGCATATTTTCTCCCTATGCACAAAGAAGGTTGAGAAGATTAGGTTTTAATCGAGGTCAAACGTAGTGGTTGAGTTCAGATGCTAGTAGGAACAGGACAGGGAGTAAATGGGAAGAGGGAACAACCTTGTTGATAAGAACAATGTGAGGGGCTCCTGGGTGGCTCAGCTGGTTAGGCATCCCACTCTTGATTTTGACTCAGGTCATGATCTCGCAGGTTCGGGTTCGTGGGATGGAGCCCTGCCTCCGGCTCAGCGCTGTGCAGAGCCTGCTTGGGATTCTCTCTCTGCGTAGCTCTCTGCCTCTTCCCACTCCCCATCCCCTATGTGCTCTCTCTCTCTCTCAAAATAAACAAATAAAACTTAAAAAAAAAAAAAAGAACAATGCAAACACCACTGAGCTGATGAATGTGTAACCAGATGTGCTAAGTATTTTGCTAACCAACGAATTTAGTACTCAGAGTCCAGAATTCAGATGCAAGTGGGACAAGGAAATGAATCCATTTTAAAAATTAATGATTGATCTATTTTACAACCACATTAACTTTGTAAATTATTTCCTTCCTGTCTTCCCGTCACATTTTTACAATTATATATATGTGTGTAAATACACACATATATACATATAAACTACACATATAGAGATACACATACATACACCCATACACATAGAGTATATATAGTCAATGTTAAATTCCTTAAAAAGTTGATAAAGAAGCTATGCTGGGGGGCGCCTGGGTAGCTCAGTTGGTAAAGCATCCAACTTCAGCTCATGTCATGACCTTGTGGTTTGTGGGTTCGGGCTCCACGTCAGGCTCTGTGCTGACAGCTCAGAGCCTGGAGTCTGTTTTGGATTCTGTGTCTCCCTCTCTCTCTGCCCCTCCCCCACTCATTCTCCCTTCCTCCCTCTCTCTCTCTTTCAGAAATAAATATAAAAATATTTTTTCAGAAATAACATTAAAAAATTTTAATAAAAAAAATTAAAAAATAAGCTATGCTGGGTCATGAGAAGAACTATGATTTATATCCCTGAACCATATATAACTATATATATCTTATATATGAACTCTTTCTTTTTGCAAAGTTCAGATAGCTTCTATCAGTTATCACATATGTGTCCATGTTAACTTATAACATTAACTAGTAGGAAAATTATTTTATCAATCCATGTATTTCTGCTTTAGGAAGTTATGTTGTACATCCATATTGCTTTATCAGTCAATATAGCCAGGAGACAGAATAGAATATAAAAAATAGTTTAGGTATGAGGTTGATAACACCAAGTTATCACCAATGGCAGTTGTAGGAAGCAGCTGCTAATTCCAGGGCTGGGGAACAAAAGGAAGTGGCTGGAATTATTAAACATAGGAACTTAGAGAAGGGTTGCTACTGGAATGAACACTGGTTGCCCAAGTAAAGAAGGGTAGCTGATAAATATTTACAGGAATGGCAAGCACACAGGTGTTCCTTCTGCCTTCCCTCCCTGCAGTCTCCCTCTGGCGCCCCCTATGGGCAGAGCCTAAAAGGTAGCAGCTGGCAAAGCAGAAACTGTTCTGAGACCCAGCCCAGCCTCACAAAGCTGAATCCTGATCAGTGGGTTTGGACCTGAGAGACAATAACTTAAAAACAGGCAAATGTAGAAATATATTCAGTGTACTTAATCATTTAATAAATGAAATCATGTAATTTGTCTATGTGATCAGTTTAGAAAATCCGCAGATACTTATTTCAAGCTAAAATTACAAAAATATTTCATACACTTATTAATTATCTGGAAAATACTATGAATTCTTCTAAGTATAACGTTATTTCCCCAAAATACAAAGAAACAAATTTACATGGAAGAAATGCCACAGAAAATTTACATAAACATTTCATTCCTGTATATAAGATGAGCATATATAAAAAATTTTTAAATACTTTTTGTTTTAAATTATTACAGTTCTACTGACCTGAAATACGACTTTAATTTATAAAATATCTCCAATATTATTTAAATAGCATGAACAGTCTGTCTAAATATATACTTGCCTAATTTAAGAATTTCCTTGCTAATGTCATAATGTGTGATGGACTATTATGACCATTACTTTACAGAACAATTTAAACAGCATCCAAGAGACATATCTAATAGACCCCCAATTATCCTTGTAACTAGACCACTGAATATTATTTAAAATAAAAAAAATTTAATTATCTTTACTAGAGCAATATTTACATTTTAGAAATTTTAAGACACAGAAAAAGTAGAAGAAAAAATAATCTTACCAGACCAAGAAAATCATAGTTAATGTTTTAACGCTTTTACTTTCAAGATATCTCTTTTTAATTTTTAAAATCCTATTTGTGATCTAATTCTATGTGCAAAGTTATATTCAGTTTTTTTTTATTATAAATGTTTTCCTGTGATATTAAAGCTCCTTGCAAAAATAATATTTATGAACTTTTTACTCTTCTTTGAATAGACGAGCCATAATTTCATTAAATGGAATGTTATAAAAATGTCACAATGTTAAAAAACAGAATTTCAAGTTGTTGTTGTCGTCGGTGGTGGTGTGTGTGGGGGGGGTGTTATAAAAGACACAAAATCTGTATCTCCTCTTTGTCGATCTCTCAGCTACCATTATTTGTTCTTAATGTTTGCTGCTCTTTTCAAATTAGCTGTTTTTAATCTGCCAAGGACTTGGAAATCATACGATCAAACGTGTTAGGATTTTCTCTAAATTCAGAGTTAATGTGCTTTGAAATGAGAGTTTGAAATCTCTCCTCTGACAAAACTGCATGAGCTTTGGCACATAAATAAATGAGGTGTCATTTACTTTAGTAATTCAATACCTGCTCTTTTTCAAAAATATATATTGTTCAAGATTCTTGGGCTGAATCAAGTTGGTTGGTATCATTAAATTAAATGTATGCCGGAGGGGGTTCCGGAAGATGGCGGCGTAGGAGGACGCGGGGCTCACAGCGCGTCCTGCCCATCACTTAGATTCCACCTACACCTGCCTAAAGAACCCAGAAAACCGCCAGAGGATTAGCAGAAGGGAGTCTCCGGAGTCAAGCGCAGACTAGAGGCCCACGGAAGAGGGTAGGAAGGGCGGCGAGGCGGTGCGCGCTCCACGGACTGGCGGGAGGGAGCCGGGGCGGAGGGGCGGCTCGCAGGCCAAGCGGAGCCCCCGAGTCTGGCTGGCAAAAGCGGAGGGGCCGGACAGACTGTGTTCCGACAGCAAGCGCGACATAGCGTCTGGGAGGTCATAAGTTAACAGCTCCGCTCGGAAAGCGGGAAGGCTGGAGGACAAAGGGAGGGAGAGCTGCTGAGCCCCCGGAAGGCAGAGCTCAGCTTGGCGGGGAACAAAGGCGCCAGCGCCATCTCCCCCGCCCATCCCCCAGCCAAAATCCCAAAGGGAACCAGTTCCTGCCAGGGAACTTGCTCGCTCCGCGCAAACACCCAACTCTGTGCTTCTGCGGAGCCAAACCTCCGGCAGCGGATCTGACTCCCTCCCGCTGCCACAGGGCTCCTCCTGAAGTGGATCACCTAAGGAGAAGCGAGCTAAGCCTGCCCCTCCACCCCCCGTGCACCTTGCCTACCCACCCCAGCTAATACGCCAGATCCCCAGCAACACAAGCCTGGCAGTGTGCAAGTAGCCCAGACGGGACACGCCACCCCACAGTGAATCCCGCCCCTAGGAGAGGGGAAGAGAAGGCACACACCAGTCTGACTGTGGCCCCAGCAGTGGGCTGGGGGCAGACATAGGGTCGGACTGCGGCCCCGCCCACTAACTCCAGTTATACACCACAGCACAGGGGAAGTGCACTGCAGGTCCTCACCACGCAAGGGACTCTCCAAAATGACCAAACGGAAGAATTCCCCTCAGAAGAATCTCCAGGAAATAACAACAGCTAATGAACTGATCAAAAAGGATTTAAATAATATAACAGAAAGTGAATTTAGAATAATAGTCATAAAATTAATCGCTGGGCTTGAAAACAGTATACAGGACAGCAGAGAATCTCTTGCCACAAAGATCGAGGGACTAAGGAACAGTCACGAGGAGTTGAAAAACGCTTTAAACGAAATGCAAAACAAAATGGAAACCACGATGGCTCGGCTTGAAGAGGCAGAGGAGAGAATAGGTGAACTAGAAGATAAAGTTATGGAGAAAGAGGAAGCTGAAAGAAAGAGAGATAAAAAAATCCAGGAGTATGAGGGGAAAATTAGAGAACTAAGCGATACACTAAAAAAAAATAATATACGCATAATTGGTATCCCAGAGGAGGAAGAGAGAGGGAAAGGTGCTGAAGGGGTACTTGAACAAATTATAGCTGAGAACTTCCCTGAACTGGGGAAGGAAAAAGGCATTGAAATCCAAGAGGCACAGAGAACTCCCTTCAGACGTAACTTGAATCGATCTTCTGCACGACATATCATAGTGAAACTGGCAAAATACAAGGATAAAGAGAAAATTCTGAAAGCAGCAAGGGATAAACGTGCCCTCACATATAAAGGGAGACCTATAAGACTCGGGTCTGATCTCTCCTTTGAAACTTGGCAGGCCAGAAAGGCTTGGCACGATATCTACAGTGTGCTAAACAGAAAAAATATGCAGCCGAGAATCCTTTATCCAGCAAGTCTGTCATTTAGAATAGAAGGAGAGATAAAGGTCTTCCCAAACAAACAAAAACTGAAGGAATTTGTCACCACGAAACCAGCCCTACAAGAGATCCTAAGGGGGATCCTGTGAGACAAAGTACCAGAGACATCACTACAAGCATAAAACATACAGACATCACAATGACTCTAAACCCATATCTTTCTATAATAACACTGAATGTAAATGGATTAAATGCGCCAACTAAAAGACATAGGGTATCAGAATGGATAAAAAAACAAGACCCATCTATTTGCTGTCTACAAGAGACTCATTTTAGATCTGAGGACACCTTTAGATTGAGAGTGAGGGGATGGAGAACTATTTATCATGCTCCTGGAAGCCAAAAGAAAGCTGGAGTAGCCATACTTATATCAGACAAACTAGACTTTAAATTAAAGGCTGTAACAAGAGATGAAGAAGGGCATTATATAATAATCACAGGGTCTATTCACCAGGAAGAGCTAACTATTATAAATGTCTATGCGCCAAATACCCGAGCCCCCAGATATATAAAACAATTACTCATAAACATAAGCAACCTTATTGATAAGAATGTGGTCATTGCAGGGGACTTTAACACCCCACTTACAGAAATGGATAGATCATCTAGACACACAGTCAATAAAGAAACAAGGGCCCTGAATGATACATTGGATCAGATGGACTTGACAGATATATTTAGAACTCTGCATCCCAAAGCAACAGAATATACTTTCTTCTCGAGTGCACATGGAACATTCTCCAAGATAGATCATATACTGGGTCACAAAACAGCCCTTCATAAGTTTACAAGAATTGAAATTATACCATGCATACTTTCAGACCACAATGCTATGAAGCTTGAAATCAACCACAGGAAAAAGTCTGGAAAACCTCCAAAAGCATGGAGGTTAAAGAACACCCTACTAACGAATGAGTGGGTCAACCAGGCAATTAGAGAAGAAATTAAAATATATATGGAAACAAACAAAAATGAAAATACAACAATCCAAACGCTTTGGGATGCAGTGAAGGCAGTCCTGAGAGGAAAATACATTGCAATCCAGGCCTATCTCAAGAAACAAGAAAAATCCCAATTACAAAATCTAACAGCACACCTAAAGGAAATAGAAGCAGAACAGCAAAGGCAGCCTAAACCCAGCAGAAGAAGAGAAATCATAAAGATCAGAGCAGAAATAAACAATATAGAATCTAAAAAAACTGTAGAGCAGATCAACGAAACCAAGAGTTGGTTTTTTGAAAAAATAAACAAAATTGACAAACCTCTAGCCAAGCTTCTCAAAAAGAAAAGGGAGATGACCCAAATAGATAAAATCATGAATGAAAATGGAATGATTACAACCAATCCCTCAGAGATACAAACAATTATCAGGGAATACTATGAAAAATTATATGCCAGCAAATTGGACAACCTGGAAGAAATGGACAAATTTCTAAACACCCACACTCTTCCAAAACTCAATCAGGAGGAAATAGAAAGCTTGAACAGACCCATAACCAGCGAAGAAATTGAATCGGTTATCAAAAATCTCCCAACAAATAAGAGTCCAGGACCAGATGGCTTCCCAGGGGAGTTCTACCAGACATTTAAAGCAGAGATAATACCTATCCTTCTCAAGCTATTCCAAGAAATAGAAAGGGAAGGAAAACTTCCAGACTCATTCTATGAAGCCAGTATTACTTTGATTCCTAAACCAGACAGAGACCCAGTAAAAAAAGAGAACTACAGGCCAATATCCCTGATGAATATGGATGCAAAAATTCTTAATAAGATACTAGCAAATCGAATTCAACAGCATATAAAAAGAATTATTCACCATGATCAAGTGGGATTCATTCCTGGGATGCAGGGCTGGTTCAACATTCGCAAATCGATCAACGTGATACATCACATTAACAAAAAAAAAAAGAGAAGAACCATATGATCCTGTCAATCGATGCAGAAAAGGCCTTTGACAAAATCCAGCACCCTTTCTTAATAAAAACCCTTGAGAAAGTCGGGATAGAAGGAACATACTTAAAGATCATAAAGGCCATTTATGAAAAGCCCACAGCTAACATCATCCTCAACGGGGAAAAACTGAGAGCTTTTTCCCTGAGATCAGGAACACGACAGGGATGCCCACTGTCACCGCTGTTGTTTAATATAGTGCTGGAAGTTCTAGCATCAGCAATCAGACAACAAAAGGAAATCAAAGGCATCAAAATTGGCAAAGATGAAGTCAAGCTTTCGCTTTTTGCAGATGACATGATATTATACATGGAAAATCCGATAGACTCCACCAAAAGTCTGCTAGAACTGATACATGAATTCAGCAAAGTTGCAGGATACAAAATCAATGTGCAGAAATCAGTTGCATTCTTATACACTAACAATGAAGCAACAGAAAGACAAATGAAGAAACTGATCCCATTCACAATTGCACCAAGAAGCATAAAATATCTAGGAATAAATCTAACCAAAGATGTAAAAGATCTGTATGCTGAAAACTATAGAAAGCTTATGCAGGTAATTGAAGAAGATATAAAGAAATGGAAAGACATTCCCTGCTCATGGATTGGAAGAATAAATATTGTCAAAATGTCAATACTACCCAAAGCTATCTACACATTCAATGCAATCCCAATCAAAATTGCACCAGCATTCTTCTCGAAACTAGAACAAGCAATCCTAAAATTCATATGGAACCACAAAAGGCCCCGAATAGCCAAAGTAATTTTGAAGAAGAAGACCAAAGCAGGAGGCATCACAATCCCAGACTTTAGCCTCTACTACAAAGCTGTCATCATCAAGATAGCATGGTATTGGCATAAAAACAGACACATAGACCAATGGAATAGAATAGAAACCCCAGAACTAGACCCACAAACGTATGGCCAACTCATCTTTGACAAAAGCAGGAAAGAACATCCAATGGAAAAAAGACAGTCTCTTTAACAAATGGTGCTGGGAGAACTGGACAGCAACATGCAGAAGGTTGAAACTAGACCACTTTCTCACACCATTCACAAAAATAAACTCAAAATGGATAAAGGACCTGAATGTGAGACAGGAAACCATCAAAACCTTAGAGGAGAAAGCAGGAAAAGACCTCTCTGACCTCAGCCGTAGCAATCTCTTACTCGGCACATCCCCAAAGGCAAGGGAATTAAAAGCAAAAGTGAATTACTGGGACCTTATGAAGATAAAAAGCTTCTGCACAGCAAAGGAAACAACCAACAAAACTAAAAGGCAACCAACGGAATGGGAAAAGATATTTGCAAATGACACATCGGACAAAGGGCTAGTATCCAAAATCTATAAAGAGCTCATCAAACTCCACACCCGAAAAACAAATAACCCAGTGAAGAAATGGGCAGAAAACATGAATAGACACTTCTCTAAAGAAGACATCCGGATGGCCAACAGGCACATGAAAAGATGCTCAACGTCGCTCCTTATCAGGGAAATACAAATCAAAACCACACTCAGATACCACCTCACGCCAGTCAGAGTGGCCAAAATGAAGAAATCAGGAGACTATAGATGCTGGAGAGGATGTGGAGAAACAGGAACCCTCTTGCACTGTTGGTGGGAATGCAAATTGGTGCAGCCGCTCTGGAAAGCAGTGTGGAGGTTCCTCAGAAAATTAAAAATAGACCTACCCTATGACCCAGCAATAGCACTGCTAGGAATTTATCCAAGGGATACAGGAGTATTGATGCATAGGGGCACCCGTACCCCAATGTTTATAGCGGCACTCTCAACAATAGCCAAATTATGGAAAGAGCCTAAATGTCCATCAACTGATGAATGGATAAAGAAATTGTGGTTTATATACACAATGGAATACTACGTGGCAATGAGAAAAAATGAAATATGGCCTTTTGTAGCAACATGGATGGAACTGGAGAGTGTGATGCTAAGTGAAATAAGCCATACAGAGAAAGACAGATACCATATGGTTTCACTCTTATGTGGATCCTGAGAAACATAACAGAAACCCATGGGGGAGGGGAAGGAAAAAAAAAAAAAAGAGGTTAGAGTGGGAGAGAGCCAAAGCATAAGAGACTGTTAAAAACTGAGAACAAACTGAGGGTTGATGGGGGGTGGGAGGGAG